>NW_023235193.1:0-1642 GCF_002007445.2 Ailuropoda melanoleuca | reverse complement strand
CCCCTTCCATAAGGCCGTCGTGATTTCAAGGGCTTTCCCCTCACACATTGTTTCTTGGTTCTAAGGGCTGGTCCTCCCCTGGCCCCTATACCCAATGTGGAATTGGGGTTCCCAGTGAAAAGGCTCCTGTTCACTGANAAGCGGGTTTTGGCCGAATTTTGTTTCTCAGTGCTGTGTTCGTCGTGTTTCACTCACGGTATCAAAGCCCCTCGATTCCTGTTCCCCCTTCCATAAGGCCGTCGTGATTTCAAGGGCTTTCCCCTCACACTTTGTTTCTTGGTTCTAAGGGCTGGATCCTCCCCAGCCCCCTACAGCCAATGTGGAATCGGTGTCCCCAGTGAAAAGGCTGCTGTTCGCTGGAGGTGTTTCCTGGACGCTCAGCTTTATTACCAAAGAGAAGGGCGCTGTGTCCTCGAAATCCTGAACCTTTTCATTCATGCTCCCTTAATCACGAGAGATGATGATCGTTGATATTTCCCTGGACTGTGTGGTGTCTCAGAGAACACTATGGGACACTCTCGTCAGGCTTCTGCGACCACTTTCCCTCATGTTTCCCTATTCACGAAGGGTGATGATAGTGCTAAGACGGTCCCTGTACGGTGTTGTTTCTGACGGACGTGTTTTGGGCCTTTTTGTTCCATTGCCGCCAGCAGTTTTGACAGGATTTCCCCAGGGAGCAAGCATTTCGTTGGAAGCGGGTTTTGGCCGAATTGTCTTTCTCAGTGCTGTGTTCGTCGTGTTTCACTCACGGTACCAAAGCACCTTGATTCCTGTTCCACCTTCCATAAGGCCGTCGTGACTTCAAGGGCTTTCCCCTCACACTTTGTTTCTTGGTTCTAAGGGCTGGATCCTCCCCAGGCCCCTACACCCAATGTGGAATCGGGGTCCCCAGTGAAAAGGCTGCTGTTCGCTGGAGGTGTTTTCCTGGACGCTCTGCTTTATTACCAATGAGAAGGGCGCTGAGTCCTCGAAAATCCTGAACCTTTTCATTCATGCTCCCTTACTCACGAGAGATGATGATCGTTGATATTTCCCTGGACAGTGTGGGGTCTCAGAGACCAGTATGGGGCACTCTCGTCAGGATTCCGCGTCCACTTTCCATCATGTTTCCCTATTCACGAAGGGTGATGATAGCGCTCAGACGGTCCCTGTACGGTGTTGTTTCTGAGGGACAAATTTTGGGCCTTTTCGTTCCATTGGCGCCAGCAGTTTTGACAGGAATTCCCCAGGGAGCAAGCATTTCATTGGAAGCGGGTTTTGGCTGAAGTGTCTTTCTCAGTGCTGTGTTCGTCGTGTTTCACTCACGGTACCAAAGCACCTTGATTCCTGTTCCACCTTCCATAAGGCCGTCGTGACTTCTCAAGGGCTTTCCCCTCACACTTTGTCTTGGTTCTAAGGGCTGGATCCTCCCCAGGCCCCTACACCCAACGAGGAAATGGGTTCCCCAGTGAAAAGGATNCCCCAGTGAAAAGGCTGCTGTTCGCTGGAGGTGTTTTCCTGGACGCTCTGATTTATTACCAATGAGAAGGGCGCTGAGTCCTCGAAATTCTGAACCTTTTCATTCATGCTCTCTTACTCACGGGAGATGATGATCGTTGATATTTCCCTGGACTGTGTGGTGTCTCAGAGACCACTATGGGGC
>NW_023235192.1:0-1005 GCF_002007445.2 Ailuropoda melanoleuca | reverse complement strand
TTAAAATAAAAATTATATAAGTGTAAAAAAGTAACGGAAACAGGTGAAATTAATTTTAAATATGTTATAAACCCAATAAACCCTAAATATGATCTTAATATGTAATAAATTAACAGTAATAGTGAATCAATAATGAAATATTATGTAAACAATTATTAATAATACCAAATATTAAAATTAACGAGAATTTCTACATTCTTTTTTTCATGCCAAGTCTTCAAAATCCAGGGTATATTTTACACTTATGGAACATCTCAATGTGGACGCTCAATTTTTAACAGAAGTGTTGGGCTTGTGTTCACTTCTCATAAAACTTATGTTTGGAAACGTCAATTGATAGACCTAAGTTGTTCCAAAGATACTTAAAAATTTTCCACTCACTGAGCGGAGCATCAGTTTTAAAGTTTAAGACTAAGAACCCACTACCCAGAAATACATTTATAAGAAGTTATGTAATTTAAATTAATGGGAATGAAATCCAATTAAAAATTCGGTTCCCAGTTGCACTTGCCACATTTCAAATGTTCCACGGCCGCCCGTGGCTGGTGGTTACCAGGCTGCCGGGCACAGTCCCACCATACGTGCAGTGACACAGTAGCAAGAGAAGGAGATGGCACAGGTGGCTGGGGGACCCGAGTGTGACTACCAGGCAGGGACTCAAAGCCACAATATGAGGCTACCAGGAAGTATGATTCTTGTGACTCAAAATAGCTTCGCGTTGTTCTTTTGAGTTTAAGTTGTCAAGCCCTTGTTAAGGAAGGACTTGGAGAGATAATTGGAATTGATCTCATGTGAGGGGAAAGTGCAGGAGGACTAGCGAGGGAGGTTTACAATACAAGACGAGAGAGGTTTTTTGACTGTGGGGGGACGCGTTTATTTCACAAAGTGACCTACACATGTATAATTTAATGCAATAAAGCCAGGTAAAGGGCAAGTAAAGGGCTAAAATTATTTTAAGACTGTCTTTTTAACCAAAAGACTATCCACACATGTGTGTGGTTTTTT
>NW_023235191.1:0-1592 GCF_002007445.2 Ailuropoda melanoleuca | reverse complement strand
AAGATGATGAGTAGACTTGAAAAAGTATTAACGAAAATGTTACTGAGAATATAGAATCCCTAAGGGCAGAAGTGAGAGTGAATCTGACAGAAATTAAAAATTCTATGAGCCAAATGCAGTCAAAAATAGAGGCTCTGACGACCAGGGTCACCAAGGCAGAGGAACGCATTAANCACCGAGGCAGAGGAACGCGTTAGCGAATTGGAGGATGGGTTAGTAGAAGAAAAAACGAAAATAGAAGCTGGTCTTAAAAAAATCCACGCCCACGAATGTAGATTACGGGAGATTACTGACTCTATGAAACGATCCAATGTCAGAATCATCGGCATCCCTGAAGGGGTGGAGAAAAACAGAGGTCTAGAAGAGACATTTGAACAAATTGTAGCTGAAAACTTCCCTAATCTAGCAAGGGAAACAAATATTTGTGTTCAAGAGGCAGAGAGGACCCCATCTGNTCACCGAGGCAGAGGAACGCGTTAGCGAATTGGAGGATGGGTTAGTAGAAGAAAAAACGAAAATAGAAGCTGGTCTTAAAAAAATCCACGCCCACGAATGTAGATTACGGGAGATTACTGACTCTATGAAACGATCCAATGTCAGAATCATCGGCATCCCTGAAGGGGTGGAGAAAAACAGAGGTCTAGAAGAGATATTTGAACAAATTGTAGCTGAAAACTTCCCTAATCTAGCAAGGGAAACAAGCATTCGTGTCCAAGAGGCAGAGAGGACCCCATCCAAGCTCAACCAGGACAAACCTACGCCACGGCATGTCATAGTGCAATTCGCAAATATTAGATCCAAGGATACAGTATTGAAAGTGGCCAGGGCAAAGAAATTTCCACGTACCAAAGGCAAAGGTATCAGGATTACGTCAGACCTGTCTACAGAGACCTGGAATGAGAGAAAGGCTTGGGGGGGCATTTTTAAAGCTCTTTCAGAGAAAAACATGCAGCCGAGGATCCTTTATCCAGCAAGGCTGTCATTCAGAATTGATGGAGAAAAAAAGACGTTCCAGAATCGCCAGTCATTAACAAATTTTGTAACCACGGAACCATCCCTACAGGAGATAGTAAGGGGGGTTCTATAAAGGTAANCTCTATAAAGGTAAAAAGGCCCCAAGAGTGATACAGAGCAGCAAGTCACAACCGATACAAAGACTTTAAAGAGAAATGGCATCATTAAAATCATATCTGTCAATAATCTCTATCAATCTAAATGGCTTAAACTCTCCCATAAAACGCCACAGGGTTGCAGATTGGATAAAAAGACATGACCCATCCATTTGCTGTCTACAAGAGACTCATTTTGAACCCAAAGATGCATTCAGACTTAGAGTAAGGGGATGGAGTACCATCTTCCACGCAAATGGACCTCAAAAGAAAGCTGGAGTAGCAATTCTCATATCAGATAGACTGGATTTTAAACTAGAGGCCATAGAGAAAGACACAGAAGGGCACTATATTATTCCTAAAGGAAGTATTCAACAAGTGGATATGACAACACAAGCCAACTCTTAACCAGAATAAAGAGACATATAGATAAAAACACAGTAACAGTAGGGGACCTCAACACCCCACTATCAGAAATAGACA
>NW_023235190.1:0-1005 GCF_002007445.2 Ailuropoda melanoleuca | reverse complement strand
TTTTTCATTTGGGCTGTTGGCTTCCTTACTGTTGCATCCCAAGGGTTCTTTGTATATTTTGGATATAAGTTCTTTGCATTTTGCAAATTACTTTCTCCCAGTCTGTGGCTTGTCTTTTGTTTCTCTTACCAGTGTCTTTGGCAGACCAGAAGTTTTTAAGTTTACTAAAGTCTAAAGTATTTTTTCCTAAGTTTTGCATATTGATGTCTACTTTTCCCAGCATCATTTGTTAAAAGAGTATCTTTTCTCCTTTCCTTAGCTCCCTTGTCAAAGATTAATTGACTCTATTATTGTCGCTCTATTTCTGGGCTCTCTATTCTTTTCTGTTAATCTACGTGTATATACTTTTACCAATATCACATTATCTTAATTACTGCAGTCTTATAAGTAGCCTAAAAATAAAAATCAGATGGGTTAGAGCCTCTTCTTTTCCAGCACCATGTAGACTATTCAATGTCTATGCCGTTAACCATAAACTTTAGAGCCAGTCTGTCAATATAAACAAGAAAGCTCACTGGGATTTTGATTGAGACTGCATTGATCCCTAGATAAAGCTAGGAATATTGACATCTAAGCAATCATAAGTCTTTCAATCCATGAACACAGAATATCTTACCCTTTAGTTAGATCCTTTATCTCTTTCATCAGAGTTTTATAGTTTCCACACAAATGTTACACATTATTTTGTCTGATTTATACCTAAGTATTTTTTTGTTTTTAAATCTATGTTAAATAGCACTTTTTTTAAAATTCCAAATTCTAATTGTTTACTGCTGTCATATAGGAAAGTAATTGACATTATATATTATTTTTATTATATATTAACCTTACATCCTATGACTTTGCTATCCTCACATATTAGTTCCAGGGGTTTTGTTTTTGTTTAGTTTTTGGTCAATTCTTCAGTACTGCATAGACAATCATGTCTCTTATCATCTGCTAATAGGTTTTGTTTTCCTTCCCAGTCTCCATTTTTATTTATTTTATTTTATTTTATTTTATTTT
>NW_023235189.1:0-1005 GCF_002007445.2 Ailuropoda melanoleuca | reverse complement strand
GAAAGAATTGTCTCTTTTCAATTTCTCTCCTCTTTTCCCTTAAAAGCACTTTAAAAATGTCTTTCTCCCCACCACGCTGTGGTAACTGCTCACTTCAAGGTCACCACTGACCTCCAAATTGTTAAATCCAGCAGTCAATTCTCAATCTCCATCATACTTGATTTATCAGCAGATTTGACACAGGTGATGCACTTCTCCTCTTTGATATACTTTCTTTAGGATCGCCAGGACTCAAAAGCTTTATGATGTTTTTCGTACTTCTGGTGATTTTTTTTTCTCAGTTTCCTTTATTGGTACTTTGTCGTCATGACCTCTTTATCTGAGGCTGCCCTGAGCTCAGCATTTGTCCTTTTCCTCTTTCCTTATAAGTTTATTTTCTTGATGATTATGCAATAACAGATTTTAAATACCACCTATGTGCTGAAGGGTCAAGACCTGTCTCCCAAATTCCAGATCTAATATTCAACTGTTTGTTTCACATCTCTCTTTGGAAGTCTAACAGACCACTCAAAATCAATATGCCAGTTATCCCCTCACCCCATCCACTGTCACAACCCCTGATCCGTTCTGCTACCTTCCCATCTCATTTGATGACAAATCCTTCCTTCCATTTGCTAAGTCCAAAAATCTCTTCAACCCAATTCTCTAGGATATCCTATTTGATTTTAGCAAAGATTTTTGTGCCCTCACAGTACACTGTATAGACTTTCAATGTGATATTTATCACGCTTTTTCTAATTTGCATCTTTGTCTGTGTCTCCTTTCCTTTCCTGTTTAGTTATACCATCAACTCCCCAACTGTCAAGCTGGGGACCTATTTGTTGTGTCTTCTAAGTATTCAACACAATGCTCAATGTATCATGGTCCATGATTCAAAAAGTCAATTTAAAATCTGTTAAGGGTGACCAATAAATACATGAAAATACAAGGAAGTAAAAGCTAGGTGGAAAATATATAAAGATTTAGTCACTTTTTAGTTTTAGGTTTGAATGTAGTGATTTTTTT
>NW_023235188.1:0-1004 GCF_002007445.2 Ailuropoda melanoleuca | reverse complement strand
CTTGACTGACTGGCACAGAATGAATATTTGTATTCTCCCAAAATTCGTATCTTAAATACCTAACTGCCAATGTGATGATATTTGGATGTGGGGGCCTTTGGGAGTGATTCGTGCCCTTACACTAGAGACCCCTGAAAGCTCCATTGATACCTCCACCAGGTAAGGACACAGCAAGAAGACAACCTTCTATGAACCAGGAAGAGAGCCCTCACCAGACACCACATCTACCAGGGCCTTGATCTTGGCAGTGCCAGCTTCCAGAACTGTGAGAAATAAGTGTTTGCTTGTAAGCCACATAGTCTACGGTATTTTCATACAGTAGCCTGAACAGACTAAGACTCTGACCAAGGACAATGTTCTAGTCTCTCTCCTGGAATAGTTGGTCATCAAAACTGGCCCACTGAACCAAGCAAACACTTCTGAGTCTAGGGAGTTCTTTTGCAAAGAAAGACTCCAGGGATGGAAGAAATTCTTTTCCCCACAGGTGGATTGGGGGAATTAAGGCAACTTAAATTGAACAGTAAAAAGAATGGTACCTTATTTTGTTTCCCAAGTTAGTAGTGTAGGACAGACAATTCCATATTACACCGTGAAGATTATTGGGAAGCCAATAAATGCATGTTCCCATTCAACCGTTGGTTGTTTTTAGTGGTGATATAATGGCTCCAAGAAGACTTTGAAAGATTTAAGAAATCAGTAGCTCCTGCTGGGACCCATGCTCATGTGAAGATATGGAAGAGCCTGCAAACACAGGATTGACAAGCGAGAAAACAAGCCTGAAGCTCATCTTCATGAATTTATTATAAATGCCTGAAGAAGAAGCTAGAACCTGGTTTGAAAAATAAGAAAGTCCTGTGGTTTAAATCATTGAGCTGTCCCCCTACCATCAGACTCTAGCAATGACCCCTGAATTTGGTCTTTCTTTTCATAGTTCTTGGGAAATAACAAATCATTTCTGAAAGAAGACGCCTGGATAAAATAAGACAGGAAACAACAAATAAGAA
>NW_023235187.1:0-1004 GCF_002007445.2 Ailuropoda melanoleuca | reverse complement strand
GAATGGACCAGTGGGATTGACACCCCATCAATACAGAACGTGTCCTTCCCCCAGGAATCCTGAACCGCCAGAAGAAACCAGAGGAAACTGTTGTTGTGATTTTTATCACTACCGATTAATTCTGTCAGTTCTAAAACTTCATATAAATGAATTTATGCACTGCGTACTCTGCGTTTTGCTCCTGTCAGTTAGCATAATGTTTTAAAGATTCATCCACACTGTCCCTGAATGGCATTCCACTGTATTAATTTGTTTATTCATTCTGCTACTGATGGATACTTGCTTCTGTTTGGGCTAATGTGAAAAAAGCTGCTATGAACATTCCTGCACAAGCATTTGTGTGCGTGTGTGTGTGTGCATACAAATGTTCACTTCTCCTGTGTAAACATCTAGGAATGGAGTTGTTAAATCAGAGGATAGATGCACGCTCAGTGTTACAGAAAACTGGGTTTTTCAAAGTGGTGGTATCATTTAGCATTTCCTCCAGCCTGTCTAAGTCCATGTCAATGCTTAGCACTGTCCATTCTGTTAACTCTAGCAATTCTGGTGCACACAGCACAGTGGTACCTCGCTGTGGTTTGTGTTTCCCTGATAACTAATGATGTTGAGTACTTCTTCAAGTGTTCAATGACCATTTGTCTATCTTCTGTTGTAATATGTCTTAACCTTTTGTCTTTTTTTTTAATTGGGCTCTCTGTCTTTGTGATATTGAGCTATAGGAATTTGTATATGTCCTGGACAGAGTCCTTCATTGGGTATATGTATTATAAACATGTCCTCCCTGTCTGTCTCTTAACTCTTCTGGACTCTACAGAATAACAGAAGCAAGCAGTCCATCCACACTTGCCTTGGTTACTGTAGCTTTATAGTATATCTTAAAATGAAAAGGTTAAATTCTCCAACTTAGTTCTTTATTAAATTTTGTAAATTTTGCCATCTTAGGTTCTTTGCATTTCCATATAAATTTCAGAATAAGCTTGACAGTTTCTACAAAAAAAAAAAAA
>NW_023235186.1:0-1004 GCF_002007445.2 Ailuropoda melanoleuca | reverse complement strand
GCTGCCAACCTCTTTGCTCCCACTGGCTTTTGAACCTAGGCTAGGGACCTCGGAAGGATTGCCTTCCCTAGAACTCTCCAGTCCTGGCTCTAATCACCCACACACACACCTCCTGGCCCAGGATCACAGCCTCAAGGAGCGGCTTTGATCCTACAGAGAGGGGAGGGGGCGTCCACATTGGGCTTAGGGCTCTATTGTCTACACTGCTTTTGAATTTAATCAGCAACTGAGACTACTGGCAGTCAGGGAAGGGATTCCACACCCTATGGGTTTTTCTGGGGAGTGGATTTATGTCCACAGGGCTATAAAAATATATCTTTCAGGACTGAGGAGTGGAGTGGGGAGGAACCCTATTCCTGGGAATGAAATGTACTTCCAGGGGTCTGTGTGATCCCAGGCCAGCCCCCTGACTGGCGGGAGAGAATGAAAACCTTTGGTGGGGTTAAGGGGCTACCGATGGGTGACCTTAGGATACACTTCAAAGTCCATCCCCTTGGGGCCTCCCAGGGCAGAAGAATGTGGGGGGTGGAGCTGCCCCCTAGGTAATCCCCCTCCACACCTGTGAGCATGTCCCCTAGTATGCTGGGGCCAGTGAGAGGGGGGAGAACCAAGCTCTGTGTGGTGTCCCCCTGAGGCACAGGGCATGCATGGGAGGAGGTTAAGGATGGGCACATCTTCACAAACGTGCCTTCATCGGGGGCTCCACAGAGACTGTATGTGGGCTATGTGGGAGGTCAGGGCATGGCTCCTGCTCTGTATATCATCTCCCCAAGGTTACACGGGGCAAGAGGCTCCCCACTTCTAGTCAACATTCCCAGCCTAGCCCACCTGTCCTGGCTTGCCATAAACTAGTCCCTGTCACTGTCTAGGCCCAGGGCCCCACTCCCCTGGTGGGGACAAAGCCCTCATTCAAACAGGGATCATTAGAGCAGGGATGGGCCCTGTCGTGTCTCAGTGACTTACAGGGCCCATAAAGCTGCCAGCCCAGGCCCACTGGCCCCGCG
>NW_023235185.1:0-1004 GCF_002007445.2 Ailuropoda melanoleuca | reverse complement strand
TCATATCTTCAAGGTTCATCCACACTGCAGCGTGTACCAGAATTTCGTTCCTTTTCATGGCTGAATAATATTCCAGGGTATGTCCGTGGAGTGCCCGTGGTTTCCTTTTCTAAGCAGTGTTCTGAGTCTGTTACCTTGGTCTTCTGTGACCAGGAGGTCTTGTTGCCGCTATGTCTTCCGCCTGGTTCTATGCACACAGAGGAAAGGGTCTCCCTGGCGGGAAGTGATTGAAACTCCAACACTTGCTCCACCTACACTCTGAACCTCGTGGGGCAGAGCACGAATGCCTAGAAGCTTCTGCAGCAGCACACGAGGCGTGTTAGGGGCAGAGTGAAACTGTGTTGTTAGTGAGGCTTGTGGGGCAGACTTCTTGAGCTTGGGGGTCATTGCTGCTGAGAACGGCGTTTTGACCCCACACAGTGAAGCAAACACTAAATAGAGAAATAAACTTGGGGCTGGGGTCCTGGCAGGTCAGGGGAAAGGTAATTCAGTTAGTGTTCTCGGAGTGTGCTCCTAAAATAAACTATTTGGGGAACTCTCTTGCTGGTGTGGAATTACGTAAATAAACAGAGTCTCTCCTTGGGAAGCAGGGTCCCTCACCTCGGACTGGCTGTAAGGTTGTTATTATTTCATTTCATTTTGACGATGAAGGACTTGACTCAACTTTTGAATGTCCTGCTCAAAATTTCCTTACCCCCTTCTGCTTCCCGTGACCATCACTCCCATTGTCCCCAGCGGACAGCGTTTCCTGTGCACTGTAAATGCTATCAGATAACACCCAAGCATGGAACCGCTTTCCATTGATAAAGTCTGAAAGCTAAGCCCCCTCTATCCTCTCAGGTTGGATGAAATGGTCACTTAGGTCTGTTTAGTGTTTTTCTTTTTTCGACCAAGAAGCATAAATGTGCGTTTGAAATGAAGACATACGATTCTTGAGTGAAATGGGGTTTTATAAATGGGGGTGTTTGTTTATGGGTTTGAAACATTGAAAATCAATACTGTAC
>NW_023235184.1:0-1004 GCF_002007445.2 Ailuropoda melanoleuca | reverse complement strand
GGGGTCTGTTTCCCTCTCCTTCTGCCCCTCTCCCACTTGTGCAAGTGCATGCGCGCACTCTCCCCCCCAAAGAAATAAAATCTTAAATAAATAAAATCCTGTTTTTAGTTCTCAATAAGAATACTAAGTCTTACAGAAGCTAAGTGACTTAGGAAAATTTATTTAACTAGCCACCAGTTAGGAGCAAGAATCTAAATTCAGATATTTCAGACTCTGGATACACTACACTGATACACTAAACAACCATCTTACATACTTACAAACTTAAAGGACACACTTATATCATGGTAGGTTTTCTTCTCACCCAGTAAAACAGCCATTTTAACTACTTTTAAAAGTGACTTTTACTTATCTCTTAAACTTGCCACCTCCTTACTGGCTAATTATTTAAAGAAACAGTAAATTGGTGGGGAAAAAAAGAAAGATGTGTATAAGGAGGGAGGAGAACCTAAAGTTACAACTATGGTGTGTGTGTGTCTGTGTGTGTGTGTGATTGAAGGACCCAACTGGCCTTTCACATATAAATTTTAAAACTCTGGCTCTCCTTAGGAGAGTAAGATCCAATAACCTCTATTCAAAACCCTGTCAAAAATGTCTTCCCTGATATTTGGCATAACTTTGCTAGAAAGTTTTAGTTTCTCTTTAAAATAGATAAAATTTATATGTACCTTATAAGAAAAATTTAGCAATTCATCATTTGCTGTCAAATGCTTGGGGAAATCTGGATGAAAAGTGATAAGTAAATGAAAACTTCAATAATAGAAAAATGAGGAAGTGCTGTGTAGTATTGGTAGCTCATTCATTCAAACACTTTTTGAAATAATGAAATTTTTCATTATCAAGAGTTTGGATTAATTTAAGTAGTCTTAGTGTATAAGTTTATATTGAGCATATTATACTTTATTACAGTAATATGTATTTAATAGAGATTATATTTTATTTAGGATTATATTTTATTTAGGACTTTTTTATTTAGGATTGTATTTTGTGTGTGTATATATATA
>NW_023235182.1:2000-2518 GCF_002007445.2 Ailuropoda melanoleuca | reverse complement strand
TGTTTTCCTGGACGCTCTGCATTATTACCAATGAGAAGGGCGGTGAGTGCTCGAAAATCCTGAACCTTTTCCTTCATGCTCCCTTCCGAGAGATGATGATCGTTGATATTTCCCTGGACCGTGTGGTGTCTCAGAGACAACTGTGGGGCACTCTCGTCAGGCTTCCGTGACCACTTTCCCTCATGTTTCCCTATTCACGAAGGGTGATGATAGTGCTAAGAGGGTCCCTGTACGGTGTTGTTTCTGACGGACGTGTTTTGGGCCTTTTCGTTCCTTTGCTGCCAGCAGTTTTGACAGGATTTCCCCAGGGAGCAAGCATTTCGTTGGAAGCGGGTTTGGCCGAATTGTCTTTCTCAGTGCTGTGTTCGTCGTGTTTCACTCACGGTACCAAAGCACCTTGATTCCTGTTCCACCTTCCATAAGGCCTTCGTGACTTCAAAAGCTTTCACCTCACACTTTGTTTCTTGGCTCTAAGGGCTGGAACCTACCGAGGCCCCTACACCCAATGTGGAATCGGG
>NW_023235182.1:655-1947 GCF_002007445.2 Ailuropoda melanoleuca | reverse complement strand
TTATTACCAATGAGAAGGGCGCTGAGTCCTTGCTCGAAAATCCTGAACCTTTTCATTCATGCTCCCTTACGAGAGATGATGATCGTTGATATTTCCCTGGACTGTGTGGTGTCTCAGAGACCACTATGGGGCACTCTCGTCAGGCTTCCGCGACCACTTTCCCTCATGGTTCCCTATTCACGAAGGGTGATGATAGTGCTAAGACGGTCCCTGTACGGTGTTGTTTCTGACGGACGTGTTTTGGGCCTTTTCGTTCCATTGCCGCCAGCAGTTTTGACAGGATTTCCCCAGGGAGCAAGCATTTCGTTGGAAGCGGGTTTTGGCCGAATTGTCTTTCTCAGTGCTGTGTTCGTCGTGTTTCACTCACGGTACCAAAGCCCCTTGATTCCTGTTCCACCTTCCATAAGGCCGTCGTGACTTCAAAAGCTTTCCCCTCACACTTTGTTTCTTGGCTCTAAGGGCTGGATCCTACCGAGACCCCTACACCGAATGAGGAATCGGGGTCCCCATTGAAAAGGCTGCTGTTCGCTGGAGTTGTTTTCCTGGATGCTCTGGTTTATTACCAATAAGAAGGGCGCTGAGTCCTCGAAAATCCTGAACCTTTTCATTCATGCTCCCTTACTCACGAGAGATGATGATCGTTGATATTTCCCTGGACTGTGTGGTGTCTCAGAGACCACTATGGGGCACTCTCGTCAGGCTTCCGCGACCACTTTCCCTCATGTTTCCCTATTCACGAAGGGTGATGATAGTGCTAAGACGGTCCCTGTACGGTGTTGTTTCTGACGGACGTGTTTTGGGCCTTTTCGTTCCATTGCCGCCAGCAGTTTTGACAGGATTTCCCCAGGGAGCAAGCATTTCGTTGGAAGCGGGTTTTGGCCGAATTGTCTTTCTCAGTGCTGTGTTCGTCGTGTTTCACTCACGGTACCAAAGCCCCTTGATTCCTGTTCCACCTTCCATAAGGCCGTCGTGACTTCAAGGGCTTTCCCCTCACACTTTGTTTCTTGGTTCTAAGGGCTGGATCCTCCCCAGGCCCCTACACCCAATGTGGAATCGGGGTCCCCAGTGAAAAGGCTGCTGTTCGCTGGAGGTGTTTCCCTGGACGCTCTGCTTTATTACCAATGAGAAGGGCGCTGAGTCCTCGAAAATCCTGAACCTTTTCATTCATGCTCCCTTACTCACGAGAGATGATGATCGTTGATAATTCCCTGGATTGTGTGGTGTCTCAGAGACCACTAAGGGGCACTCTCGTCAGGCTTCCGCGACCACTTTCCCTCATGTTTCCCTATTCA
>NW_023235182.1:0-486 GCF_002007445.2 Ailuropoda melanoleuca | reverse complement strand
GTCGTGTTTCACTCACGGTACCAAAGCACCTTGATTCCTGTTCCACCTTCCATAAGGCCGTCGTGACTTCAAGGGCTTTCCCCTCACACTTTGTTTCTTGGTTCTAAGGGCTGGATCCTCCACAAGTCCCTACACCCAATGTGGAATCGGGGTCCCCAGTGAAAAGGCTGCTGTTCGCTGGAGGTGTTTTCCTGGACGCTCTGCATTATTACCAATGAGAAGGGCGCTGAGTGCTCGAAAATCCTGAACTTTTTCATTCATGCTCCCTTACTCACGAGAGATGATGATCGTTGATATTTCCCTGGACTGTTTGGTGTCTCAGAGACCACTGTGGGGCACTCTCGTCAGGCTTCCGTGACCACTTCCCTCATGTTTCCCTATTCACGAAGGATGATGGTAGTGCTAAGAAGGTCAGTGTACGGTGTTGTTCCTGACGGACGTGTTTTGGGCCTTTTCGTTCCATTGCCACCAGCAGTTTTGACAGGA
>NW_023235181.1:0-1004 GCF_002007445.2 Ailuropoda melanoleuca | reverse complement strand
AGGACCAGAACACCAGGGAGTAAATGCAGCTCTGGGAGCAGCTCTCAACCAGGGAGACTTCCCAGGTCTTCTCACACTGACTGGGACAACTCCGAGCTTGCCTCCCCTGGGATTGAGCCCCCGCTGCTCACCGCGGCCACCTACTCACGGACACACCTCCCTGGGCTCCTTCCCTTCTCTCCCCGACCTTCCTACCTCTGCTCTGGTGCTTCCTGGCATCTCCTTCCACTTAAGTGGCTTGTCCTCAGTCCTGATTTCTGAGTCTATTTCTGGGGATGCCCTTCTTTGCACCCCGCACTCCAGCCTCACCTACGGCAGGTAGAAAGGTGTTACTCTTACAGCCAGCGCAGGAGCAAACACAACTGTCTGACGTAAGCCTCCAGGGCCGTGGAAGGTGGATGGGTGATCACCACCGCTGCTCCTGCGATATGGCAGGGGCCCTACCCCATGGTCGAAGCCCCGCTGTCTATCCTAGAAGCATTGGGATAGGCTCTTGCTCTCTCTAGCCTACGGAAAACACTTTCTGCGTCTCATGATGCATTTGTCTGGAGTGCCCACAGGAAGCTGCTGGTCTGCAGGGAACTGCAGCTCTCTCCTGAGACCCCCCGGCAGGAGAGAGGGACGCTGAACTGGGGGAAAAGTGGCCACACCCTCCGTCCTGTCTGAAATCGCTGCTGCCATTGTCCTTCTGCCTTGGGCTCCATCTGGCCCACCTTTCCTTGAGGGGGTCTTTTTTCCAGCTGCCCTGGGTCACCAGCTCCAGGCTGGCTCCTGACAGGACCCCTGACACCAGCAATTCTGAGCATGCACAGACCCCGTGGTCTGCCTGCCTGCAGTCCTGGCCCTCAGCATATCAAGGACTCAGGGATGTGAGGGCTGCCAGGAACCCACTTTGCTGCCCCCCAATATTGCCCTCTGGTTCAGACGCTCCCGATAAGTCCTATGAGGCTTTGGAGACCAGGCTGCCGGTTGAGGGGTGCCTCTCACCTGCCTGAATGCTGTCT
>NW_023235180.1:0-1004 GCF_002007445.2 Ailuropoda melanoleuca | reverse complement strand
CCTCCCTTGAGCTCCAGTTCTTTTTGATGAGATGACTCATTAAGCTTTCTTCCCTGCAGGGAGCTGACACCCAATTAATGAGCTGACACTGTTCTGTGTCCGCTCTCACTAGTGCAATAAGGCTCTGTTTACAAACACAGGCTGTTGTGCCTGTTAGGGAGGGCAGGTTAAAATCCCCCTGCTGGGCCAGTTTGTTCAAAATCATAAGGCTTCTTTAAACAATGTCTTTGTGCCTTAAACATCAGACATACTGCTTTCAGCAGGATGCAAGTCACCCTAATGGCAACATCCTGTTTGGCGGGAAAGGGACCAATGGCCCAAGCTTTTGATTATAAATAATATAAATGGTAATATTTCATTGCAAAATTGTTCTCAATGCTATAAAATGGTAGGCAACTGTGTACTTTTAAGATAAAATCTCAGGTTTGAAGACATTTTTTTTCCCAACTAAAAGTGTGGTTAAATCTAAACTCCATCTGTGTTTTCCTCCCTCCACTTAAAATTCCATCTGCCCTTCTCCATTTGGCAAACTACTACCTAACCTCAGGCCCCACATAAAATATCATCTCTGTGAAATCTTTCTTGAATTCCTCAGGAAGCAGTAACTATCTAAAGAGTTTCTGCAAGAATTTTTAAATGGTCCTATAGTGGCATTCATCACAATTTAGCTTCCATTTAATAATTCTTTGCTAAAGAAATGGCCAACATATAGCATAGTACATGACACATATTATGTGCTTGCTTAGGCTTCCGGTACTGTGAATGTGGGTTTCCTACAATTGTGCTCTATACCTACTGGTACCACTGTTACTTCATCTTACACCTAAGGAACTCATTGCTTACTAAAATCATTTCTCTTTCTATTTAGTCTGTGTTCCATGTCTTTTCTACATGACTAGTTAGTTATTTAGATCAACCATATCAACACCTATGTTAAACTAGTAGTCAGGTATACTACCAGCCATGAACCTTCTCTTCCCAACTAAGTTTGTTATAAAGAACAT
>NW_023235179.1:0-2543 GCF_002007445.2 Ailuropoda melanoleuca | reverse complement strand
CCCTATGTTCATCTGTTTTGTTCCATAAATTCCACATATAAGAGAAATCTTACAATATTTGTCTTTCTTTGACTGACTTATTTCGCTAGCATAATACACGNTAAGAGAAATCTTACAATATTTGTCTTTCTTTGACTGACTTATTTCGCTAGCATAATACACGCTAGTTCTAGCCACATCAGTGCAAATGTCAGCATTTCATTCTTTTCGATGGCAGAGTAATATTCCTGTGTGTGTGTGTGTGTGTGTGTGTGTGTGTGTGTATACCATATTTTATTTATCCATTCATTACTCAGTGGATACCTGGGCTTTCCATATTTTGGCCATTGTGGACATTGATGCTAACACTGGGGGGCATGTGCCCCTTTGAATCACTTTTTTTGTATCCTTTGGATAAATACATAGTAGTGCAATTGCTGGGTCATTGAGTAGTTCTATTTTTAACTTTTTGAGGAATCTCCACGCTATTTTTCAGAGTGGCTGCACCAGTTTGCATTTTTTCATGTGTCTGTTAGCCATTTGTAGGTCTTCTTGGGAGGAATGCCTGTTCATGTTTTCTGTGCATTTCTTGACTGGATTTTTTGGTTTTTGCGTGTTGAGTTTGACAAATTCTTTATAGATTTTGGATATTAGCTCTTTATCTGATATGACATTTATGAATATTTTCTGCTATTTTGTAGGTTGCTTTTTAGTTTTGTCAGTTGTTTCTGTTGCTGTGCAGAAGCTTTTTATCTTGATGAATTCCCAGTAGTTCATTATTACTTTTGCTTCCCTTGCCTTCAGAGACACGTCTAAAAAGGACTTGCTGCAGCCGAAGTCAAAGAAATTGCTGCCTGTGTTCTTCCCCAAGGATTTCAATGGATTCCTATCACATTTAGGTCTTTTATCCATTTTGAATTTATTTTTGTTTGTGGTGCAAGAAAATGGTCCAGTTTCATTTTTTTGCATGATTCTGTCCAATTTTCCCAATACCATTTTTTGAAGAGACTGTCTTTTTTTTAATTTATAATAATATTTTTATATTATGTTAGTCACCATACAGTACATCCCTAGTTTTTGATGTAAAGTTCCATGATTCATTAGTTGCGTATAACACCGAGTGCACCATGCAATACGTGCCCTCCTTACTACCTATCACCAGCCTATCCCATTCCACACGCCCCTACCCTCTGAAGCCTTCAGTTTGCTTCCCAGAGTCCATAGTCTNTTCTCATAGTCCATAGTCTCTCATGTTTCATTCTGCCTTCTGATTACCTCCCCCTTTCTTTATCCCTTTCTTCTCCTAACAATCTTCCTACTACTTATGTTCCATAAATGAGTGAAACCATATGATAATTATCTTTCCCTGCTTGACTTATTTCACTCGGCATTATTTCCACCAGTCCCGTCCATGTTGCAGCAAATGTTAAGAAATCATTCTTTTTGATAGCTGAGTAATATTCCATTGTATATATGGACCACATCTTCTTAATCCAGTCATCTGTTGAAGGGCATCTCGGTTCCTTCCACAATTTAGCTATTGTGGACAGTGCTGCTATGAACATTGGGGTGCATATGGCCCTTCTCTTCACTACGTCTGTATCTTTGGGGTAAATGCCCAGTAGTGCAATGGCTGGATCATAGGGTAGCTCAATTTTTAACTTTTTAAGGGACCTCCACACTGTTTTCCAGAGTGGCTGTACCAACTTGCATTCCCATCAACAATGTAGGAGGGATCCCCTTTCTCCACATCCTCTCCAACAATTGTTGTTTCATGCCTTGTCATTTTTTGCCATTCTAACTGGTGTAAGGTGGTATCTCAGTGTGGTTTTGATTTGAATTTCCCTGATGGCTAATGATTTTGAACATTTTTTCATGTGTCAGTTAGGCATTTGCATGTCTTCATTGGAAAAGTGTCTGTTCATATCTTCTGCCCATTTTATGATTTGTTTATTATTTCTTATGTATTGAGTTTGAGAAGTTCTTTGTAGATCTTGGATACCAGTCTTTTATCTGTAGTGCCATTTGCAAATATATTCTCCCATTCCATGGGCTGCCTCTTAGTTTTTTTTTTTACTGTTTCCTTGGATGTGCAGAAGCTTTTAATCTTGATGAAGTCCCACAACTTCATTTTTTCTTTTGTTTCTCTTGCCTTTGGAGATGTGTCATGAAAAAAGTTGCTGTAGNGATGTGTCGTGAAAAAGGTTGCTCTGGCCGATGTCATAGAAGTTGTTGCCTATGTTCTCCTCTAGAATTTTGATGGATTCCTGTCTCACATTGAGGTCTTTCATCCATTTGGAGTTTATTTTTGTGTATGGTGTGAGAGAGTGGTCAAGTTTCATTCTTTTGCATGTAGCTGTCCAATTTTCACAACACCATTTATTGAAGAGACTGTCTTTTTTCCACTGAATGTTTTTTCCTGCGTTATCAAAGATTAGTTGCCCAAAGAGCCGAGGGTCCATTTCTGGGTTCTCTATTCTGTTCCGTTGGTCAATGTGTCTGTTTTTGTGCCAGTACCATGCTGTCTTTGTGGTCACAGCTTTGTAGTATAGCTTGAAATCTGG
>NW_023235178.1:0-1004 GCF_002007445.2 Ailuropoda melanoleuca | reverse complement strand
CCTGTATTGAAGTTTATCCTGGAGAAGTCCATGACCTTGAGAGAGCAGTGTTCAGATTTCTGGGTTCTGTACTAGCTTCTGCCAAGACTTCCCCTGCCAATCACTACCACCTCCAATGGGTCATCCATTATCTGGAAAATGGGCATAATAGTACTTGACATCACCAGGACATTAAGTAGTTTATCTCATTAGGGAGACGACTTGCTTTGGAAACACAGAACAGCAATAGCATTGAGCATCACTGCCAGGAAGTTCCTAATGGGTAACTTCTCCATTAAGGAAAAGTACCTGCTCCAACACAGCATGCCCTTGACACAGGTAGGGTTGTCCAATGGTACTCAACCATGATGAGCAGGCATCAGTAATGGCTGCCTTTTAAGTGGGGTTCTTTCATAGTTTCTCCTCAAAGTACATTCTTGGCATTGCCTGGTGCCTGGAGTTACCATCTCCACTTTATAGATTTGGAAGGTGAGTCCCTATGAAGTAAGTTACCCAAGGTGAATTCAGAAGACCTCCCTGGCATGAAGGAGTTGATTAAAGATAGAGAGGCATGCGTCCCGATATTCTATGCCTGGTTTCTGACTCTACACCCCGCCTTCATCTCCTTGGCTGAAATGAGCCAATCTTTGAAAACTCACACCACCTACTCGTTCTTTTCCCTGTTTGTTGCCACCTATCAGGAGAGCTCTGGGGATCCTCCCTCTAATGGACCTGCCAACCCATACTATGTACTCTTCCAACATTCATTTGAGTCTTCACTGACACTCTGCTTTAATCCAGGCACTGTGTTGGACACTGGGGCTAAAAACATAAGCAGGTCATGGCTCCACCTTCAAAGAGCTCGGTGACACAGTCTTAGTTCAGGCCTTGGCTCCCTGTTTCTCAGTTGTGGATGACCTACTGCGTTCTTTGCTTTGAATATTACCTACTTCCCGGGGCGCCTGGGTGGCACAGCGGTTAAGCATCTGCCTTCAGCTCAGGGCGTGATCCCGGTGTTATGGGAT
>NW_023235177.1:0-1004 GCF_002007445.2 Ailuropoda melanoleuca | reverse complement strand
CTGACCAGGGCGATGATAGTATTTTTATTCACATGCTTTGCCTTTTCATTTCCCATACCTGTGTGGAAAGAAAAGGAGTCAAGCGGAAAATGCCCCCAGTACAGTCAGGCTCTTGGCAGGGTGAAGAGCGGCACGGAATGCGTGCTGCTTGGCTCCGTGGCGTTCCTGAGCGTGGTGGTCAGCGGACAGCACCGGACGAACGTGAGTGGACCTTCCTTCTGTGCCGAAGCTGTGGGGTATTATCTGCCTCTCAATAATGGAAGCCTTAAAGAATAATGTATTCTAACCCTTCCAATCCAGGCCACGTCTCCACGTCTCTCCCTTTGCTCCATTGTTGCAGATATCGTGAGTCTTGCAAGAATACCTGAGGACCCCCGCCCCCTGACACCCCCCGGGGATGGTGGCTCCATTATCCGGGTGCAGATGTGTCATCTGCTTCAACACCTGTCCTTACATTGCAGGGCAGGGTGTTTCCAGGACACCAGGAAGCAAGGTTCCTGAAAAAGGAGTCCGCTTCTTTGGGGAAAGATAAGCCATAGGCGTTTAACCCTTTACGGTCTGACAAGTATTCCCACTAACAAAGCTGTCATTTTTTAGGGTCAGCAAAGAAGGTACATGAAATGAATGTTTAATTAGATTGAGATTCTAGAAATATTTAAAAGGACACTCTCTTGTCTAGAGGATTTATATGGAATTTGTTTACCAATGAAGTTTAAATGTTATAATAAGGACAAATGTATTTGGGGAGAAGGCATTGTGGAAAACCAAGGCAAGAATGGAGCAGCGACCACCTGTGTCATCTTCAGATGTGCGTGCCTTCGATCTCAGACGGTCGATGAGGATTTGTGGCCGGATAGCACACAGACTGGAGGCTTTTCCAAACGCTCACACTTTGTGAGCTGAATTCTTCTCATCTAGCATTTTTGTCTGGTTTGAACAATTTGGGTTTTCTTTTCTTTTCTTTTCTTTCCTTTCCTTTCCTTTTCTTTTCTTTTCTTTTCTTT
>NW_023235176.1:0-1004 GCF_002007445.2 Ailuropoda melanoleuca | reverse complement strand
TATACCTATTATATAAATTATATATATATAATAAAGCATATAATACACATCTTCATATATACCTATTACATATATTTTATATAATAATATATTAAACATACATATTATTCATTATAGATCATATACATTTATTTATATACCTGTTACATATGTATATATTATACAGATAATATATATATGTAAACTTTGATTACCTCAAAATGTTACCTTATCTGGAAACAGGGTCTTTGCAGATGTAATCAGGTTAAGATGGGCCCTGAAGCAATATGACTGGTGTCCTTAAAGGAGGAGGAAAACTCCATGTAGAGACAGAGACACATATGTAAAATGTCACTTGACAACATACACTTAGATAGAAGTACATGCAGCTATAAGCCACCAATACCAAAGACTACCTGGGAACCACCATCAACTAGCAAGTGGCAAGAAAGAGTCCTCCCCTACAAACTTCAGGATCATGGTCCTGCTGATAGCTTCATATTATACTCCTTGGCTCCAAAACCATGAAATAATAACTTCCTATTGTTTTAAGCCATTCTATTTGTGGTCCTTAGTTATGGCCACTCTAGGAAACTAATAAAGCATTGATGAATTTTGTTTAATAGGATGGCATTAGGTATCCTAAAATACCAGAGGTGATTCTTCATCCTCCTCAATGCTTTTCTCCCATCATTTATTTAGTTAAAGAGGCAGAAACTTCTTAGAGTTCAGACTATGGAATCCTTTTCTCCAAGTGAGTTTTTAACAGATGTTAAGATTTGAGAAGCAATATGTATGAGTTTATATATGGATCTTTGTCTATTAGCGGGATTACCAGTGACTTTTCTGTTATTGACTAGATACTACTGATTTCCCAAATGGAGAATAAATGAAAACATAAGTTACATACACACGAACACAAAATGCTCCACATTCCTAGCTATTGAATTATCAGTTAGTGGAGTAATACATAGTGATACATAGTGTTAGTTACTTCTAGATCGTTGTTTTTGTTTAATCTATTT
>NW_023235175.1:0-1004 GCF_002007445.2 Ailuropoda melanoleuca | reverse complement strand
ACGCCACTTGACTATTACGCTGTGATATTTAATATTTATATAAGGGGCACAATTTCATTTTATACTTGACATTATCAAAGAACATTTGAAAATTAATATTAAAACTGATTTTTGTAATAGGATACTGTGTCCAGATTTCCAAAAGAACTAGGAGAAAGAAAGATGTCAGTAAAAAGTCACTTAAAAATATTAAATAAATTATCACTCAGCTTCTACACACGGTTGTGATAAAACCACAGATGAAGGCTGCTGTAGGGGAAGATTTTCTCCATGAGTAGAGCTTTTGTGATGGCAAAGGGACACCATGAGGAGAATGGACATATGGTCTCTAAATGGCAATAGTTGCTCTATCCTTTCCTAAACACAGAGCATACCAGAGGTTTTTGTAATACATTTTGATAATGATAGACCTCTGCATACTGAGACTCCTGGTTAGCACCATTTCCTTGGCTTGGAGACCCCCTTCTGTTATTTGAGTAAAGATAACCTGTCTTCTGGAACAGAAATTCAATATTCACTAACCTTGTTTCAACTTTCACTTTAAGAGATGACTAAAACACTGTTTTAGTTTTCAAATGAACTTTACTGTTTAAATATTCTAGACATAGAAGTTTATTCAAATGTTAACTTAGATATATATAAAGTTTGAGTGACACATTTTAATAACTGAAATGTTCCAAAATCTCAAATCTTGAACAAAGATTAGAAGGATTAGTAAGGATTTTTTTTTTCTCTTTGCACTGTCATCATCCAGAGAAAGCACTGAGATACAGTGCATGTAAAAACCCAAGAAAGCTTAATATGTAAGAAGGGGATGTTTTATGTGGCTCTGTAAAGCAGCTATATAAGAAAGTAGTTATTTAGGCTTGTTAAACAACATGCATTGCAGATTGCAAGTTCAGGTTTTATGTGAAGATGTTCTCCAGGGTAGACCTACCTTCACTAGAGGTAGTGGGGTGTTTAATCAATTGGAATTGATAAAGGTAGTGATGATGATATGATGT
>NW_023235174.1:0-1004 GCF_002007445.2 Ailuropoda melanoleuca | reverse complement strand
GGATTAATTACTAACTACTTCAAGAAGGAGATGTGAACACAGACTGGGCCAACATGATATTTAAAGGGTTTTTTTTGTTAAATACACACATCTGTGTCTTTCTACTCAAAAACTGACAAGATCTAAGACACATTTAAAATCTTTTTTTTAAATACCATGCAGCAATGATCCCTTAGAGGCAGCAACTTTAGATGGTGCTTAAACAATGAATTTTTTTTCCAACAATAACAATTTTCTTTAAATTCATTTACAAAACCTCACCACACAGCATGTGGCATAATTTCCTGGTAAGCAACTATAAAGTAGAATTAACTATCCTCAAATGACTATGAAATTAAGTCAGCCATATCAGATTAAGATGACCATAAATGCAGTTAAAAACATGCTAATTTACATAGCCCCCTAACCATGTTTAATTGCCACATTAAAAATCCTAAACACATTCCTTTCAAAAGCTGGTCTGTGCTTTTACAAAGCAGAATAGTGTCAAGTAAATTAACTTGTTTTGCCTGAATGTTGCACTTGGTTTTTTTAATTTATATTACTGGTAACATTCACCAGCTCTAGCTATTAGGTCTAAATATTTTTATTAAATGATTAATACAATGACATCCATCAAACTTATTTTCACATCCATCAAACTGATTTC
This sequence comes from Ailuropoda melanoleuca, assembly GCF_002007445.2. Classification (NCBI taxonomy): domain Eukaryota; kingdom Metazoa; phylum Chordata; class Mammalia; order Carnivora; family Ursidae; genus Ailuropoda; species Ailuropoda melanoleuca. The sequence goes on along the minus strand of NW_023235174.1, from coordinate 355 downwards.
AGTGAACAATGTGTTAAAAAAAAAAAACCCTCTTAGCCTTTGGCAACATATGTTATTGTCCATTTCTATCTGGTACCTTTAATCATCTGGGACATTCTCATCTCCCCATGAAGAAGGAAAATAAAGGCAAAGCAAAGGAAGTAGCCAGCACTGAAATTATTTCTATATCACCCCTACACCATGACCACCCTACCTTCCTCTCCTTATACTCACCAATCTCTACAAGGCATGAAGACCCCAGTTTTCCACCCTAGGTCTACCCAGACCTTTTAGACACCCTAGCTCAGCTCCGGAAACCCATTCTCTACTGGGCTGTCAACAACTCATCTTTTAGATTCAGAATAAAAAACCATTT
>NW_023235173.1:0-1004 GCF_002007445.2 Ailuropoda melanoleuca | reverse complement strand
TAGATGTTGAGCTTATAACTTCAAAATTACAGTCTATTGTTTATTTCCCTTATTTCTTATCACATTAGGAGTAATATACACAAGAAGTTTGGGAAGTGTGGCATTATGGAAAACATTTACTTTAAAGAACATCATGAGGGGCACCAGGGTGGCTCAGCTGGTTGAGTGACCTTCTGCTCAGGTCATGATCTCAGGGTCCTGGGATCAAGCCCTGCTTCCGGATCCCTGCTCAGTGGGAAGTCTGCTTCTCCCTCTCCCTCTGTTCCTCCCCTTACTCATACTCTCTCTCTCTCAAATAAATAAATAAATAAATCTAAAAAAAAAAAGAAAATAAAGAACAGGGTTTGTGTACATCTTTGATTTAAACTTAGGGTTGCATTTATATTAGGACTGCAGGATGAAACAACAATTTAATCTTCATGTAAATTCTCAGTCTGGGAATCATCACAGCATGCCACAATTGTTATTACTATTTTACCCACTTGAGTTTCCCCCCCATTTGCTTTGGTTTAGATTAACATTTTATTGCGTTATATTCTACTTTTTAAATGGCCTGTTCTAGACATGAATACAATTCTATGTAATCAGTGTTCTCTATTATGCAAAAAGTTGTCTACAAATTGGATGTATAACTATATTTTTTAAAACATTTTTTCTATTAATCTGTATCTAGTTCTATTTGAAATGCTCAATATCTTTCCCCACATCATTTGACGTGTCTTTCGTAATTCTAAGATGGAAGTTTACCCGTAGAGAATTGATTTCTTTTTCTTTTTATAATTTTACTTTGCAAGTAAGTTAATCCTCAATGGTACTTTAGTTTAAAATCTAATTATATGATTACATATCTGTATTATTAAGTGATTCATAGTGACATACAAAGAGCATCCTTTGTAATCAATTCTACGTTGAGTATCAGAGTTTTGGGCTATTGTGTGAGTGAGGGGAAGAGGTTCTTGATTTATACTCTATTAATTTTGACTGGATTTATGTTGAAGAAATTT
>NW_023235172.1:0-1004 GCF_002007445.2 Ailuropoda melanoleuca | reverse complement strand
GATGGAAATTGTACACAGTTCTAGAAGCTGAGAAGGCCAAGATCAGAGTACGACGGATTCAGTGTCTGGGTGAGGTTGCTCTTCCTGGTTTTCAGATGGCCACCTTCTCTTTGCATTCTCGTGTGGCAGAAAGAGAGAGAAAGCAAGCTCTCTTGCATCTGTCTTATAAGGGCATGAACCCCATCTTGGTGTTTAACCTCATGACCTCATCTAAACCTCATTTTACCCCAAAGGCCCATCTCCAAATACCATCACATTGGGTATTAGGGTTTCAAAATACAGTTTTGGAGGGGACACAAACGTGCAGGCCACATATGGACTTAATAGACAGGCATATAGTCCTATCCATTGGAATAGCTCTCGCATACCACAAAGGCAGGACGTGGATCCCACAGGGCATTCCATGCTGGAATCAGAGGAGCACTGAACAGACAGTAAAGGGCTTTTGTTAGGGTGACAAATAACCAGTGGTGGGCATTTGCATATGCATTAGAGGGAATAAATGCCCTTGGAAATAGTATTATTATACAGCAGGACCTAAGAAAGAACTTTGAGTTATTTCAGAAATACAGACTGAGAATTTCCATAAACAGTACTATTGGGTCTGATGCAAGAAGGTGACATTGCAACAGAGGCTTGCAAAAACAAGACAAGGATGCACACAAGGCAAGCGATGTTCTTCCACTAGGCGTTTTCCAGTTTCTTCAAAAAAGAATTGGAAAGTCTTAATGGAACCTCATTGATTATCATGGATAAGTTTAATAGCTATACATCGACCTGTATGTGGTTCTCATTCTACGGCATGAACAGTTCTTCAGTAAAGCCTGACTTAAATCATCCTGCTGGTATTTTTATCAAGAGACCACACTGAGTAGATTGTACTTACCAGTTACAGTGGTGTGCAGGGGAGCTCCTGGTAATGAACACGGCAAACAAAATTTCTTCTGGAAATGCTAATTATAGAAGCACAGTGGTTGGCTGCACAAGGCCACCATTTAGGCCAA
>NW_023235171.1:1972-2236 GCF_002007445.2 Ailuropoda melanoleuca | reverse complement strand
TGTGAGGTGAAAGCCCTTGAAGTCACGATGGCCTTGTTGAAGGTGGAACAGAAATCAAGGTGCTTTGGTTCTGTGAGGGAGAGATGAAGAACACAGCACTGAGAAATAAAATTCGGCCAAAACCCAGTTCTAACGAAATGCTTTTTCCCTGGGGAAATCCTGTCAAAACTGCTGGCGGCAATGGAACGAAAAGGCCCAAAACACGTCCGTCAGAAATAACACCGTACAGGGACCGTCTTAGCACTATCATCACCCTTCGTGAAT
>NW_023235171.1:1614-1808 GCF_002007445.2 Ailuropoda melanoleuca | reverse complement strand
CTTCTTATTGGTAATAAAGCAGAGCGTCCAGGAAAACAACTTCAGCGAACAGCAGCCTTTTCACTGGGGACCCCGATTCCATTGGGTGTAGGGGTCTGGGGAGGATCCAGCTCCCTTAGAACCAAGAAACAAAGTGTGAGGGGAAAGCCCTTGAAGTCACGACGGCCTTATGGAAGGTGGAACAGGAATCAAGG
>NW_023235171.1:0-1143 GCF_002007445.2 Ailuropoda melanoleuca | reverse complement strand
GTATCCAGCCCTTAGTACCAAGAAACAAAGTGTGAGGGGAAAGCCCTTGAAGTCACGACGGCCTTATGGAAACTGGAACAGGAATCAAGGGGCTTTGGTACCGTGAGTGAAACACGACGAACACAGCACTGAGAAAGACAATTCGGCCAAAACCCGCTTCCAACGAAATGCTTGCTCCCTGGGGAAATCCTGTCAAAACTGCTGGCGGCAATGGAACGAAAAGGCCCAAAACACGTCCGTCAGAAACAACACCGTACAGGGACCGTCTTAGCACTATCATCACCCTTCGTGAATAGGGAAACATGAGGGAAAGTGGTCGCGGAAGCCTGACGAGAGTGCCCCACAGTGGTCTCTGAGACACCACACAGTCCAGGGAAATATCAACGATCATCATCTCTCGTGAGTAAGGGAGCATGAATGAAAAGGTCAGGATTTTCGAGGACTCAGCGCCCTTCTCATTGTTAATAAAGCAGAGCATCCAGGAAAACAATTGCAGCGAACAGCAGCCTTTTAACTGGGACCATGCTTCCAGATTGGGAGTAGAGGCCTAGAGAGGATCCCACACTTAGAACCAAAAAACAAAGTGTGAGGGAAAAGCCCTTGAAGTCACGACGGCCTTATGGAAGGTGGAACAGGAATCAAGGGGCTTTGGTACCGTGAGTGAAACACGACGAACACAGCACTGAGAAAGACAATTCGGCCAAAACCCGCTTCCAACGAAATGCTTGCTCCCTGGGGAAATCCTGTCAAAACTGCTGGCGGCAATGGAATGAAAAGGCCCAAAACACGTCCGTCAGAAACAACACCGTACAGGGACCGTCTTAGCACTATCATCACCCTTCGTGAATAGGGAAACATGAGGGAAAGTGGTCGCGGAACCCTGACGAGAGTGCCCCATAGTGGTCTCTGAGACCGCACACAGTCCAAGGAATTATCAACGATCATCATCTCTCGTGAGTAAGGGAGCATGCATGAAAAGGTTCAGGATTTTCGTGGACTCAGCGCCCTTCTCATTGGTAATAAAGCAGAGCGTCCAGGAAAACACCTCCAGCGAACAACAGACTTTTCAATAGGGACCCCGATTCCACATTGTGTGTAGGGGCCTGGGGAGGATCCAGCCCTTAAAACCAAGAAACAAAGTGT
>NW_023235170.1:0-1476 GCF_002007445.2 Ailuropoda melanoleuca | reverse complement strand
TTCAAAATCTACTTCAAAGACAAAGCGGAAGCAGGAAATTGCTGGGTCTATGACCCTGGGGCAACACACGCTGTGCTGGTTAATTTTATGTGTCCCAGGGTACCCAGATATTTGGTTAGACANGGTACCCAGATATTTGGTTAGACGTTATCTCTGGTTGAGTCTGTGAGGGTGCTTCTGAATAAGATTTGCATCTGAATCAGTAGACTGAGCAAAGCCCCCGCCCTCCCCAATGTGGAGGGGATCCCATTCATTGAGAGCCTAAAAGAACAAAAGACTGAGCGAGGGAGAACTCACGCTCTCTGCCTGATGGTCTTGGAGCTGGGACACTGGTCTTCTTCAGCCTTCAGACCCAGACTGGAGCTTCTGCCACTGGCTCTTGCAGTTCTCGGGTGTTCGGACTACAGATCTGGGGAGTTCTCAGGCTTCCTTGTGGAGTGAACCAATTTCTTATGATAAATCTATCATCTCTCTCTTTCTCTCTCCAATTGGTTCAGCTTCTCTGGAGAACCATGGCTAATACATAAGCCATTTCTGGGCCTTGGCTTCCCACCTAAAACACAATGATGTTGGAACAAGAGGCTTCCAAAGGATTTCAGGCTTACACGAACCAGGTCTCTGGACCCAAGCAAGTTCCTTAACCTCTCTGTGCCTCTGTTGCTTCATCTGTGAAAGGAGGAGAATGATTGGACCTACTTTGCAGAATTGGTGAGGATGAAATGAAAAAAACAGGTAGAAAGCTCTTAGAAAGCGCCTGGCACCGGGCAAGTACCATGCACGTAAGGGTGAGAGAGGCTTAGGATTTTCAGCGTGACCTTGGGTAAGTGATGCAAGCTGAGTCTCAGCTTCTTCATCGTAAAAGAAAATAATAATATCGGCCCTGCCCCTCGGTTATGAGGATCAGATGCCAAAACGTTATACGTGATGTAAACGGTACCGACCTACAAACTAAAATGGGAATGGGGCTCATTCTCCCTGACTGCACTTTGAGCGTCTTGAAGACGGTGCAGTGGTTATAAGAGTGGGTTCTGGAGTAGGGTGGCCAGATTTAGCAAATAAAAACACGGATGCTCTGTTAAATTTGAATTTTAGAAAAACAAAGAATACATTTTTTAGCATATGTCCCATGCAATATTTGGGACATTCGTAGACTAAAAAAAATACTTGTTGTTTATCTGAAATTCAAATTTAACTGGGCCTCCTGCATTTTAAACCCGATTCTGGAAGCGAACTGATTGTGTTCATATCCCAGGTCTTATTCATTGTACAAACGTGAGCAAATTACCCTATCGTTCTGGGCCATGCATGGTTTCCTGGCTTTGCCAGCCTTTAGCTGTGCAGCCAGGGAAGCCCTCAACCTCTTTATACCTTCATTTTCTCATCTGCAAAATGGGGAGATGAGGGTTCCTGCCTCACAAAACAGTCACGAGAATAAATGAGTTAATGCATGTAACACTCTGCCTAGCACTCAACAGA
>NW_023235169.1:0-1004 GCF_002007445.2 Ailuropoda melanoleuca | reverse complement strand
TCTTCCTACTTCCTCGTTGCAGTGGGTCAGTGCATCAGAGGGCAGAGATCAGAGGGAGGCAGAGGAGCGAAGGCTCAGTGTTTAGTCTGGTCCCCATGGACTGGCCGCCCCCTCTACTGAAGTCCCCTGGCAGATGGCTTGTTCCGCAGTCACCCTTTCTGGGTTCTGGGAACCTTGCTCTGCTCTTCTTCATTTAGATCTGGGAGTGGTCAGAGCTCTCCACTCCCCTTATTCCAAAGACATTGCACTGCCATTTTTTGGTTTTGCCCCTACCTTTAGAAATACTTCTTTTACTAAACTCACCTGAAAGTCTCCAATGCATTGTTTCTTACTTAGAGGCTGGCTGAACTAGTCCTTGAAGAAGACACACATTGAACATGTAAGCATGTTTTTAAATGGACAATTTTCAATTAGTTAATATTAATGTTTATTTAATTACTATTCTACTAAAGGAATAAATCACTGCATTTTATCTTTGTTCAACAATCTAAATGAGAGTTAAAAAATAAGTTACTTTAGTGTAGAATTTTGTTCAGTTAGCAACATAGTGGAGGAAAAACTGCTTTAAAGACTACAGTGTCAGATAGCGATGGAACAAATGGGAAGTCTTGAGTAGACAATGTCATCTTGGTGTTGATTGATTCCATGTGGCGTTGGACTTTTCTGGCACTGGGAAGATTACTACTGTACATGGCTTACATATGATTGGCGTGTAATGCCAGAATGCAGCTTCCTTCTTTCTCTTAAGCGCTCTTGGCATTGTGATTCAGGAGTGACAACTTAAATCTTTGGCACATAGGATTGTCAAATTTCTATTTGTCCAAGAAGTAATGCATGTTGTAAAAACAGGCTCTTTTTTTTTTTTTTTTCAACCCAGGAGCCCAAAAGTAGATTGCATTTTTGGCTTAAAGAATTTATACTCTGAGAAACAAGCTGAGGGCTTCAGAGGGGAGGAGGGTGGGGGAATGGGATAGGCTGGTGATGGGTAGTAAGGAGGGCACGTA
>NW_023235168.1:0-1003 GCF_002007445.2 Ailuropoda melanoleuca | reverse complement strand
CCCAGAACGCTGGGATCACGCCCTGAGCTGAAGGCAGACGCTTAACCGCTGTGCCACCCAGGCGCCCCTGGGCTTTTATGAAGGCTTCTTTACATTGAGATGATTGGTTAAGTCATTGGCTATTAGTGATTGAAGTTTCTCCATCCCTTTTACCCTTGAGGTGGGGTGGGGGTGGGACTGAAAAATCCCAACCCTCTAGCCACATGGTTGGTTCTTCAGGTGACCAGCCCCCAACCTCAGATGACCTCAGGGCATTGCAGAAGTCACCTCATAGCATAAAAGTCACCTTTATGGCTCTCCTCACTTAGGAAATCCCAAGGTTTTTAAGAGCTCTGTGCCAGGAAGGGGATGAAAAATATATATTTCTTATTTAGAATCACAGTATCCCACCCATCTGATGATTAGGGATGTTGAGCTGCTTTTCATGTACCATTTGTGTATCTTTTTTTTAATTGAAGTATTTTATTAAAAATAATCCCACAAAATTATAGGGTAGCTATATTTTCCAGGAAATGTTTCAAGTTATTTGCACATTTTTTAATTAGGTTTTTTGTTGAGTTTTAGGAGTTCTTTATGTATTCTGGGTATTAATCTTTTGACAGATACATGATTTGTAAATATTTTCTATTCTGTGGGTTGCTTTTCACCTTGTTGATAGTATTCTTTGATGTGCAAAAGTTTTTAATTTGGTTGAAGTCTAGTTTATTCTTTCGTTACCTGTGATTTTGTGACCAACTAACATGAGTTTGCTCTTTGGTGAGTTACAGATAAAGATTACACTGGTGGAGTTGTCACACAAAGGAAACTTTGTATGTAACATATAAGGTGATCACAGGGAATAACTTCCCATGGGGGTGAGTGGGTTTCTTTTATTTAGAGTTAGGATGAGTAGGAAGGTGAGCTTTGTTATTGCATGGAGAGGTGGACGTAGGTTGTACAGGCTGCTTCAGAGACATGCCTATACACGTATCCTGTGTTATGTTAATGAAGCTTGTGCTCCTCT
>NW_023235167.1:0-1003 GCF_002007445.2 Ailuropoda melanoleuca | reverse complement strand
GGTCGGTGCCCTCACAGATCACTATTCCAGCACTGGAAGGCCCCAGACGGCGTCAGGGCGCGTGTCTGAGACCCCTCCCCACCACAGCCCCAGAATGCCAACCAGCCTGGTGACGGGTCCCTGCATGCAAACATCCGTGTGCCACCGTGGCCGCGAACAGCAGACTGCCCTCTGGTGTCCCCCCAGAATCGGATGCCGAAAGCTAAAGCCGTAGGTGATGGCCCGTGATGCCGGAGGGGTGGGGGGGCGGCCCTCGTGGACGGATCGGGGCGGCTGGCTCACTCCTGAGGCGGCTCACACGGGAATGCGCCACGCCAGCACAGGTCTCGGGCTCTCAGCCTCCAGAGCAAACGCTGCTCCTCGGCCAGCCAGTCCGCGGCACCATCACAGCCGCCGAGGCAGACGCAGGTCGTCCTCGGTTTCAGCGGGAGGGCCCTTTCACAGCATCCCCTTGAGGCTACGTTTTTAGGACACGTCCCACCCGGCCAAGGAAGCAACTGAATTGGACTCTTAAGAGCAGGGACTCTGTGGCCACAGTGAACGCTGGCTACACGGAGATCCCCGGCCATGACTGACCTTCTGTGGCCTCAGCCTCCCGACCCTGCGGCGGTGCTGGCTGGGGATCCTCCTCTTCCTCCTCGGCGTCAGCCTCCTGCGACACCTCCTCCTTCAAGCCGCCAGGCTCCTCCAGGAGGGCAGCCCCGGTGGCCCCCTCCCCCGGCGACTTGGGGTCTTCCGGCTTGGGCTTCTTGGGCTGGCTCCTTTTCCGGTGGGACCTGGAGAGGGACGGTCATCAGACAGGAGGTCAAATGACTAGGAGAAGTCCCATCTGTGTGTCCCACCACCCAGCCGGCAGAACGGAGCCCCGGAGGGCGCCCTGAAGTCACAGGGCCCAGGGCCAGCGGGGCTGGCTTGGGGGAAGGGGAGGTGGAGGGGGGACAGGCCCGGGGGCCGCGTGGGGCAGAGCGGGTGCTGATGACCAGGAGGTGGAATGGTGGGGGGG
>NW_023235166.1:0-2283 GCF_002007445.2 Ailuropoda melanoleuca | reverse complement strand
GAAATACCAGCTCACATTGTGCCCATCCCCATCCCCCCTCACAGGGGACACGGAGACTCTACCCAAACAGGGTTGCCTGAATATCAGTGCAGCAGGCCCCTCCCCCAGAAGTCAGGCTGAAAAATCAAGAAGCCCACATCCATAAGGTCCCTATAAAACAAGTGCACACGGCCTGGATCCTGGTCAATAATATGGGCTTTGGGCAGCCCCACAACCTCTCCTCATCAGAATGACGAGAAGGAGAAATCCCCCCCAGCAAAGAAAAGATAATGAGTCTGTGGCATCTGCCACAGAACTGATGGATAGGGATATAACCAAATTATCAGAAATGGAGTTCAGAGTAACAATGGTCAAGATGATGTGTAGGCTTGAAAAAAGTATTAACGAAAATGTTAACAAGAATGTAGAATCTCTAAGGGCGGAAATGAGAGCGAATCTGGCAGAAATTAAAAATGCTATGAATCAAATGCAGTCAAAACTAGATGCTCTGACGTCCAGGGTAAATGAGGCAGAAGAACAAATTAGTGAATTGGAGGATGGGATGGTAGAAGAGAAAGTTAAAACAGAAATGTGGCTCAANTTATCAGAAATGGAGTTCAGAGTAACAATGGTCAAGGTCACGTGTAGACTTGAAAAAAATATTAACGAAAATATTAACAAGAATATAGAATCTCAAAGGGAGTAAATGAGAGCGAATCTGGCAGAAATTAAAAATGCTATGAATCAAATGCAGTCAAAACTAGATGCTCTGACAGCCAGGGTAAATGAGGCAGAATGAATTAGTGAATTGGAGGATGGGATGGTAGAAGAGAAAGCTAAAACAGAAATGTGGCTCAAAAAAATCCAATCTCAAGAATGTAGATTACAGGAGATTACTGACTCAATGAAACGTTCCAGTGTCAGAATCACTGGCATCCCCGAGGAGGTGGAGAAAGAGAGAGGTCTAGAAGAGATATTTGAACAAATTGTAGCTGAAAACATCCCTAATCTAGCAAAGGAAACAAGCATTCATATCCAAGAGGCAGAAAGGACCCCTCCCAAGGTTAAACAAGACAAACCTACACCACGTCACGTCATAGTGCAATTCGCAAATATTAGATCCAAGGATACAGTATTGAAAGCAGCCAGGACAAAGAAATTTCTCACGTACCAAGGCAAAGGTATCAGAACTATGTCAGAACTGTCTACACAGACCTGGAATGACAGAAAGGCTTGGGGGGGCATTTTTAAAGCTCTTTCAGAGAAAAACATGCAGCCAAGGATCCTTTATCCAGCAAGGCTGTCATTCAGAATTGATGGAGAGATAAGGACCTTCCAGGATCGGCAGAAACTGACCAAATTCGTAACCACGAAACCAGCCCTACAGGAGATATTAAGGGGGGGTTCTATAAAAGTAAAAAGGCCCCAAGAGTGATACAGAACAGAAATTTACAATCTATACAAACAAAGACTTTACAGGCAACATCACATCATTAAAATCATATCTCTCAATAATCACTCTCAACGTGAATGGCCTAAATGCTCCCATAAAATGCCACAGGGTTGCAGATTGGATAAAAAGAAATGACCCACCCATTTGCTGTCTACAAGAGACTCATTTTGAACCCAAAGATACATTCAGACTGAAAGTAAAGGGATGGAATACCATCTTTCATGCCAATGGACCTCAAAAGAAAGCTGGGGTAGCAATTCTCATATCAGACAGATTGGATTTTAAACTAAAGACTATAGTTAGAGACACAGAAGGGCACTATATTATTCTTAAAGGAAGTATTCAACAAGTGGATATGACAATTATTAATATATATGCCCCCAACAGGGGAGCAGCAAGATACACAAGCCAACTCTTAACCAGAATAAAGAGACATATAGATAATAATACATTAATAGCAGGGGACCTCAACACTCCACTATCATCAATAGACAGATCACCTAAGCAGAAAGTCAACAAAGAAACAAGAGCTTTGAATGACATACTAGACCAGATGGACATCACAGATATATACAGAACACTACACCCCAGAACAACAGAATACTCATTCTTCTCGAATGCACATGGAACACTCTCCACAATAGNACAATAGACCATATACTGGGTCACAAAACAGGTCTCAACCAATACCAAAAGACTGAAATTATTCCCTGCATATTCTCAGACCACAAAGCTTTGATATTGGAACTCAATCACAAGGAAAAATTTGGAAGAAACTTGAACACTTGGAAACTAAGAACCATCCTGCTCAAGAATGATTGGGTAAACCAGGAAATTAAAAATCAATTTAA
>NW_023235165.1:0-1003 GCF_002007445.2 Ailuropoda melanoleuca | reverse complement strand
TGTGATGTCTCAAAATGTCCAGAAAATAAAACTTGACTTTCTTCAAATTCTTAGAAAAGATAACTGAACTTAGGAGAAAAACTTAGGAGAAAAATTCAAACTTAGGAGAAAAACACAAAGCAATATTTGTATATCATGAAGGCCACATCCACATTTCTTGAAAAAAACACACAGTATTGGGATATTAAGCAAAATCACAAAGATTTGCCTTATTCTACTGTACAATACAAAATTTTTTTATACTTCAGTAAGTACTAAGATTTCTCAAAGTAAATGTACATGGATATAACTTAATGACTACTGAATAACATAAAGTTACAAATCCAAAGATATGCTCAACTTTTGATTCTGATTATTATGTAATGAACACTCGGCACATCATACTTACTATCCATGAGCTGCTAGTAAATCATTGCCATCTTTACCTTTACTTGGTAACAGAAAAATCAGACTCCAAAAATACATCAAAAATCTTTAACTGAATAAAATGCTCATGTTTCTGGGCTGACATTTTATATTTCCAAAGAATAGAACCCAAAGTCCAAACCTAATACCTGAAATGATAAATGTCAGGAAATAACTTTTCCTTTAGTTTCTTTTCCTAGTCCTTTTCCTATTGCTCTTCTTCACTTTCACCTTGCATCTAACTTTACATCACATATCCTCTTATTGAATAAAAACACTTTTATTCCTTTTTTAAAAAAGATTTTATTTATTTATTTTTTTTAGAGAGAGAGCAAACACAGTGGGAGGGGCAAAGGGGGAAGGAGAAGGAGAGAGAGAGAATCTCAAGCAAACTCCACACTGAGCATAGAGCCTAACACAGGTTCCATCCCATGACCCTGAGATCATGACCTCAGCTGATACCAAGAGTCAGATGCTTAACCATCTGAGCCACCCAGGAGTGCAGAGTGAAACCCTTTTCTTCTTAATACTGCATGTTGAATCATTTTCAAACTTGTAAGAGGTAGTGTTAATGATATGAGGGTGCTTTCCATCCCAA
>NW_023235164.1:0-1003 GCF_002007445.2 Ailuropoda melanoleuca | reverse complement strand
GATGGAACCTGGGTTGAATCTCAACCCTACTATTTTATAACTTGCTGTATGACTTGAAACAAGTTACCGAAGACTTTCTACGCTTCAGTTTCCTCATCTATTAAAATGAGGATAAGATTACTTATAGAGGTTTTCTAGGGGTTGGAAGGGGCCAAATAACATGTGCAACATACTTTGCACAGGACCTGGTATACAGCACTATTCAAAAATTCAAAATCTTAGGTTTTATAGTGGTGGTGGTTGTAGAATAATGGCAGTAGTGAGAAAAAAAGTTAACAATGATGAAAACTGAAGAGTTTCTACACAAACCTTTACAATAAGAAAGAGCAAATAACACCAAATCCCTGAATTTCAAAGTAACTGAAGATTTTCTATTTCAAAATCTGCAAGATATCAAGATTCAGATATTTGTTAGGTCCACAATCAGACTTCTGTATTACACCTGCATTTGAATGTCCTTCAGCATCACAGTTAAGATAATGTGTATTGTAGGTCTCTTGTCTACTTATAAGCATTAGCGATATAAATTGTGTTCGTAGTTTATTAAAATGATTATGCCCAACACAGGGCTCGATCCCAGGACCCTGGAATCATAACCTGAGCTGAAGGCAGACGGTTAACCGACTGAGCCAGCAAGGTGCCCCCAATCTTTGACTTATTTCTCAACGCTCTCCTATTCAGAGGATAAAAGCACTCTATAGAATCAGCTCCCAATATTTATCAACATTCATAATATTATATAGGGAAAGACACAACTTCTGTCATTACAGAAGTTAATTTTTCTAAAGTAGTGACAAAATTAGTATTTATTTTAAAAATATATTCCAGGGTGCCTGGGTGGCTCAGTTAAGCATCAGATTCTTGGTTTCAGCTCAGGTCATGATCTCAGGGTCCTGAGACTAGGCCCCACGTAGGGCTCTGCACTCAGTGCAGAGTCTGTTCGTCCCTCTCCCACCTCTTCCGCCCCCATCCCGGCTCTAATAAATAAATAAAACTTAAAAAA
>NW_023235163.1:0-1003 GCF_002007445.2 Ailuropoda melanoleuca | reverse complement strand
GTAGAGTCTCCAATACAAGATTCATGGAGAAGAGGGTTCTTTCCCTAACTGAGGCTGCAGGTATCCTGATAGCGTAATGGGAACAACAGCAACTACCAGTTATTATGTATTTATTCTGTGTCAGGCCTTTTACTTAGGGCATGACATATATTACTTCATTTAGTAATCACAAAACCCTGTGGGAAAGGTGCTTTCATTATCTTGATTTTCCAGGTAAGAGAACGAAGCCTTGGAGAGGTAAAGTAAATCTGACATTAGCAAGTTGCTTTGTGGTAGCAGCACAATTCAACCTGGTCAGGTAACCAAAGACCTTGACCACTCCCCTATTCTGTCTTACCCAATCTGTGAGTTAAATAATCCTGGTCTGGAAGACTAGCTTCAAAACATAATGACACTATGACCAATGTAAGCAATTTCAGTTTCTGAGCCTCAGTTTCCTCATTTTTAAAATGGGCATTATAATACTTATTTTGGGCATTATTTTCTGGGATTAAATGAACTAATGTCCATAAAAGTCATAGCACTGGGTCATGCACATAGTATAAATTTTTTTTTAAAAAAGAACATTGGAAATCATTGGAAATACTTTACCTTTCCCCTGAAAGGAAGACTTGACTCCAGCTCCTCAGGTGAGAAAAAATTATTTCTTGAATATCTATGTGTATTCCACATTGTCATATACATGCAGATAGATGCTAGGGTGAATGCTGTATTCATCAAAGGAAATTGGGATTCGAAACCACATTTCTTGACTCTTTGCTCTTCCCCCTATAAAATATAGCCTTTGTACATTAAAAAGAAAAATGACCAACAAAAGCTGTCTATGAAAAATCTCTCTCTATATCATCTCTCCAATCATCCCATTTATCCTAATGCCTTTGCTCAAATTTTCCTGCCCACTGCCTACAATGCAAAGTAACCGGCCCTCTTTGTTCTTTTTTTTTTTTTTTAGATTTTATTTATTTATTCGACAGAGATAGAGACAGCCAGCGAGAGAGGGAAC
>NW_023235162.1:0-1003 GCF_002007445.2 Ailuropoda melanoleuca | reverse complement strand
TTAGAGACAAAAGGACAGAAAGGAAGCTGGAAAACCTGTATGGTGCTTGGGCCCAGGAAAGTAGGTGGTGCTATAGACAAATGAGAACTTGAGTCAGGAGAGGAGACCAGCTTAATCCAGGGACTCAGGAAGGTAAATGGGAAGAGGAGATCAGTAATTACCCACATGCGGGTGCTCCCCATGGAAGAAGATAAGCCCAGCTAAACTATCAAGCTCAGAGTTTGGGGGACAGGAGACAGGGCCAGAACCAGTGGTTCAGAACAGACTTGGAATAGATCTGGACCTGGGTTCAAATTCTGCCTCTACCAGTGACCATACAAATGACTTTCTCTTTGTTTCCTTATTTGTAACAAGAAAGGTGACAACATGTACCATCCCAGATTCTTGTGAGGTTTAAATGAAATAGCATAAATATAATGCTTATATCTGGCACATCCTAACAGACCAGCACCTTGGTAAGGGAAAAGCTCTAGGCAATGGAACAGATGAAGTAAAATCTATAGGGTTCAGTGGCTAGCTGTGTGGCTCCTAGGTGTCTGGCTGCAGTGACAAGGGAAAACGCAGTGCCACTGATTAAAACAGAGAATGAGAGGCAGGGTCAGGCCTGGGGGTGGTGAGGAGGATTGAGGTGACATTGATGAGCTTATGGGTCATCTGAGTGGGAACACTCGTCAGGGAATGGACACTGAGACCGAAGCAGCTGAGAGGCCTGCCTTGGCAGGATGGGTTTGAGCGCCGCTGGCATATAGGTGGTGTTTAACCCTAAAAGGTAGAAGCGGGGACCTCTGGGGTGGCTCAGTTGGTTGGGCGTCCGACTCTTGATTTTGGCTCAGGTCATGATCTCAGGGTTGTGGTCTTAGGATTGCGTCTGGCTCCACACAGAGCATAGAGCTTGTCTGGAATTCTCTCTTACCCCTCCCTCTGCCCATTGCAACCCCCCACCCCTGCCACCTGCCACCACTCATGCTCTCTCTCTCTCTAAAAAAAAAAAAAAAAAAAAAGA
>NW_023235161.1:0-1003 GCF_002007445.2 Ailuropoda melanoleuca | reverse complement strand
TGTGTGTGTGTGTGTGTGTGGTTTTTTTTAATCTTTTGGAGTTTATAAGCTGGGATAGCCAAAACTTAAATTCCACAATAAAAAAAGAAGTATTGTAATTTACTATTATTTTATTGTCACATACATTTGACTATAAACAAAACCCTTTCCAGTGTAACAAAAATCTGGAAGTACTGCAAATGAATATTAGTACTTTGAGCTCCAGAAAGGAAAACCATTTAATATTGGGTTGCGTTTCTCCTGGTTAGAATCCACTATACTAAACCATGAAAATAGTTTTCTTAATAATTCAGAGAAACCAAAATTCAAATCTCCTAGGATTGCCTCTTCCCTCAAGAGCAAAATCCACTAAAGTTCAGAATCACTGTCAATTCTTAATTAACCGTATCAGTGAGAAGGAACATTAAACACCACTGAAAACTGTCCACTGAAGAATAACAAAAAACACTTCCCAGATCACAAGTTGACAAGCCACATAATTTATACACAAGGGGCTGATTTACAAAGAACTGTTTGGGAATACCTTTACTAATTCTGAACATGTTCCTTTCATTATCATATAGTTATCAAATAGATTTCTTTAAAGAAAATAGAGCTCTCCGGATACCCGAGTAAAATAAAGATGTCAGTTAAGATTGCTGAGACTGACAAACATGCAATTAATCCTATCTGAAGGATCTAGAATTAATTGTGAAATAGATGACTTTTTTGCTGGGTCTTAGAGATTAGCCTGGAAGAAAGGAAGGAGGCAGGAAGTTCACTGAGAACAAAGGTCACATGGCAGGAATGTGTGAAGTGCATTTGGGGACCCTGGGATATCCTGGAGAAGGTAGAGCTGCAAGTACATGGAGGCAAGGATGGCAATACCAGTTAACTGCAGTGTAAATCATCCTGAGAAAGTACTGTCCCCTTTCAACAACCTCCAAGGTCTTCTCTGCTCTCTTCCTGTAATGAATGTTCTTCCACTTGCAATCCTCCCTTTCAAATCCCACCATGTTCATGA
>NW_023235159.1:0-3256 GCF_002007445.2 Ailuropoda melanoleuca | reverse complement strand
GTTTCGTCATTGAAAAAAATTGTAACATTTTGTATTTGGCACATTTTACTTTGTGAAATGTCAGCGCTGATGTAATTGCTTCATGTTTTTTTGGTGTGAATTGCATGAGGTAACTGTTTTTTCAGGTTGTATGTTCTTGAGAGATAAGTCTTTTCTAAAATGAATGTCTGTAATGAAGTTTTTTTTGGCTTGGGATACACATGAAACCAACATTTTCGAACATTTGTTTGAGAGAGAAGAGTTATACTCTGGCTACCCCTGCATTGCAGAAAGGTGTAGTGCTGAGCCGGGCTAAGAAGGTCTGAACCATTGGAGACCTGAGGCTTTTTAAAAGAAAATGGGAAGGAGGTGGGTGGCGTGGGTCAAAAGATTGGATTCCTGCTGCTATCTTGCCACTATACTTTTGGCTTCTTCCAAACTTTTTGCTTTCAAAGGAATAGAAAAAGAGCTAATGACTATGGCTTAATGTCAACAAGTCTGGAAGAAAATTGATTTTACTTAAGTCCACTTTACTGACAGAGGAGTTTCAGAAGCAAAATACCAAAAGAGCCAACTTTAGAAAATGTTTTTTCCAGTTAAAAGAACTAAGAAAAAGTTCAAAATGCACATAGAGTCCCACTGTTGTTGAAACTTGCACAAAGATAGCATTCCAGAGTTGTGGTCCTCAGTTCTTCTATGACAAGCTAGTCCCAGATACCAAAGCAGTTGCTAGAAAATTCTGGGCTCCAAAATTTTAGTAGTAGCATAACTATCAAAGAAGTCCCTACTGTAAAGTTTGCGAAGGTCACTACCACATAAAGCACAAAGTGCTCATTTTGCCATGCTTAAAGACAATTTTAGTAATAATCAAAATGCATTTTGATAACATTAAAACAACTATGTTTAAAACTTAAAACACCAGGACAATAAAATTTTTTTTTCAATACAACACCTTAAAAATTTTAAGCAAACAATAGATTCCATATTGATCCGTCCACCTGATCCAATCATTCAACTTCTTCCCAGCCCCTTTAAAAAAAATCTATTTGCATGTCTGGTCAGAACAGAGCTAACCCTTCAAAAGTTTGTTGTTTTCTATCAGTCCTTAAATCTTTTTTTAAAAGGTAGTTTTAGTTAAAGAGAAAACATTTTGTGTGATGAGAATTTTAATGTAAAATTAATGTAATTCAGAAAAACATGGACTCGTGCTCAGATTTTATGAAAATTATGTCAACAAATTCATCAGTGGCTTTTATTTCTTTCTAATTTTGATGATTTTACCCAAAGCAGTAACTGCATTGGTGATGATTGTGGTAAGTCACTGTTGATTTTCATACTGGATTTTCATCCATTTGAAAGATACAAGTTGGAAAAAAGGAAGCCAACATGAAATCTACTTGAAATCTACTTGAAATTGTGTGTCCATCTGGGTTGCTACAAATACATTTGAAAGCAATGAGCAACAAAGTAATCCTTGTGCTTAAAGAACTATGGACCTTCAGAAAACCCTAACAGGTTGAAACAGGCCACATAAAATATTTTAAATAGTCATTGGATTTCAGTGAGGTAAGTATTTCACTGCAGGCAATGTGCTTAAAAAGACATTTTGCCGAGTCTCTAAAATAGTGGTGTTGTTTGCTGTAGAATTATGCATGACTGGGAGAAAGGTTATTCCTTTTTGTCTAAAAATGGTCAAATAGCAAATATCGAGCGTCGCAAAAGCTCCTGGCCTTTGTTGTTGACACCAAGTCCTCTGCACCCTTCCATCTAAAAGCAAAGCAACATCAAATACCTTTCAAAGAGGATTTCACTCAAAATGAAAAATATTAAAATCATTAAAATTTAATACTAAAAAAATTCAACTTATGTGAGTCATCTACAGAGCCTGGACCTGATAGAAATCGTCAGCTCTTCCTGCCCACCTCCTCTCCCCCCCTCCTTTCCTGTTTCTATAATGAGCATATCGTGGGCCCACCATGTGTCCTGCACTTTTCTAGGTGCCAAGGAGCCATCGTAGTTTTGATCACTTTGGGCAGAAATGACAATGGCAGGACTTGTGGAAGATCAGTCTTGAAGTTTGCTACCTCCCTCCGAACAGCTCCAGAGCAGAGTTCCGTGGGAGTGAGGATCACAGGCCAAGCCTGGAGCTTAGTCTCCTTCCAAAGATACTTTTGGGCTGAGTTTGCACGTAGGAACCCCAGCTCTCCTACCGTAGCCACCCACATGTTTCTCAGGCCTGCCTAACCCAGGGAGTGAACCATCCTTCTGGTTCCCTGAACACGGGCTAGTATTCATTACAGCCCAGCAGGCAGCTTCCTCTGGAAGGATTCCCACAGCAGGTATCCCATTGCCTGCGCTTCCCGCTTCCCAGTCCCAGCTGCTGCTCCCCGGTGACGTCCACGGGAGGCCACAGGGCTGCCACCACTGTGGCAGAGAAGTCTGAGTTGACGGCACGAAGGACGGAACCTAGACTTAGAGGTTGACTGGGTCTGCAGCGACAAGCTTCGAAAGCTTCAGACTGGAGACGCTTTGCTTTTCCATTGATTTTTCTAGAAGCAAGAAAGGCAGCTGTGTGGAAGACGATGACTCATATGCTTTTGCTGTACTACTCCGTGTTTCTTCTGCCCACAGAGTCCTGCAGGACGTTGTGCCAGGTAAGCAAAGGGAGGTGGGAGGAGGAATGGGTGGGAAAGCAAATGGAAACGAAAACCCATCGGTCAGGCGGCTTGTGTGCCCGAGCAGAGGCAGGAGGCAGTGGTCCCACCAGAAGACATTGCAACGACAAGGTATCCAAAACCCATTTTTCCTAATAGCCTCAAACTATTTCCCTTTGATTTTTTCTGAGTTCCTCAGAGGCAATGAGGCTCAAATGATTTATGGTTGATAAACTCTTTTTATTTTCATATCCTCTGGTGGTGAAGGTTTTCATTGCTCAGAACCAGACGAGTGCTGCTTCTGTAGAGGCCCCTGAAAATGTGGGGGTGGCGAGGGGGTATCTCACAGTGACTGGGAGATACTTAATGGCATTTAGTGGGAGGGACCTAGGAATGGTTTGGCTCAATGAACCATGGTCCCGCCCAAAATGACATCTCTTTGAGAATCCTGATAGTGAACACAATGGATGGGCTGGAAGGAGCGGTGAGCCCCTCAGATAGTCAATGATTAATCAAGGTTTAACTGGGGTGAAGTTTGTAGCGATATACCGGTTTTAAGTTTTGTGGGGCAGTGAGCCCTATGATTCTCTCTAGAATATTTTCCCATAAGTAATTTTATTTTA
>NW_023235157.1:0-1003 GCF_002007445.2 Ailuropoda melanoleuca | reverse complement strand
CTAAATTCCTTTAGGCAGTTAGAGGGGAAGCTCAGAATTTCTTCCTGAGTCTTTTGGGCCTTGATTATTTTTAGCTCAAAATAATATGCACGCCAAAGTAGCACATCTTGGGGCTACTTATTCTGAATGCCTACAAACCTTTCGCTTTCTTTATCTCTCCTGAACTTCCAAGGAAATCATGGAGAATGGATCTCCAGTGCTCCAAACATTTGCTGTGTCTGGGTATCAGGCACTCTTCTCCTTCCTGGACTCTTCCTCTCAAGGTCTCTCTCCCTCCATAGCTTGAAATTTGAAGCAAAGAAATTCCACAGAAGCTACAACCCTGACAGAGACCGGGCCTGGGGACACAGGGACCTAGATTAGGTGTCAGAACTCTCATCAAAACTGGGGATTCCAAAGATGTTAAGTCACTCCCAGCTGTGACATCAAACCCTCTCCAAACCCTAACTCCCGCCCCACCCTCCCCACCACCCGCTGGCAAAGTTGATATTTTCCATACACTAGGATTTTTTTCCCAAAGATATTTTTGTCTTTGCACATATCTTGTTGCATTGTCCTAGTTAATTTACATGTTCTGTCACCCTGCTAGCTCTAATTTCCTTAAGGATCTGAGTCCCACTCAATCTTCGAATTTCTGGATTTTGGAATATAGTAGGTCCTTAATAATCAAGTAATACATTTAAGATGCTTTAGTGCTATAAAAAGAACAAAAAGGAAGCTCTTGAAGACTGTGAAGTCTTTCCACGTGCCCTTGTGAGGCCAGCACTTAGAACCTCAGGGCCAGGAGCAGCTCCTTTTCTTCATACCTGTTATTTATAACCAGAACCTACCACTGCTTGGTAAAGGGATGGCATTACCAAGAATTGCTGAATGAATTTTGGCCCCTGTGTAGTGGAGGGACCTGAGTGTCAGACATCATGTATGATGTGGGAAAAAAAGGCAAAAGAAAAATTAAATTTTCTTACTACTCACAACCCATTGACAGGTTCTTTTTTTTTTTTTT
>NW_023235156.1:0-1003 GCF_002007445.2 Ailuropoda melanoleuca | reverse complement strand
TAAACTAAATAGACTGTTTTCATATGTGTAGGGAATACCTCTTTGATCTTTCCCATTACTGCAAATACTGCATATGTCTATTCCACAGATGCCTTTTAAAGAACATATTAAATCTTTTGGTACTTATCTAATCATTTTGATACTTTGATATTGCTTTTTAGGCATATTCAAAGGCATAGAAAAGAAAGTTGGTTAACAGTTTGTCAGAAATTGCACTCAAAATTAAATAATTAACTTAATAATATATTTTTATACATGTCTCATGTCAAAGGAATATAATTGTATGTTTTTGTACTACCTTGTACCTCTTTGATTTATCAAGCCAACTCGAGGTTGGGCTTAGTTTTATAAATAGCAACATTTGAAATGAAATAAAAATATAGAAATAAACCAAAAATATTACTAAAACCAAAACTAAAATATTACTAAAACTACAAAAGGAGTTCAGTAAATTAAAGATAAAACGTTTAAAAATAAATAGTTTTCCCAATATTACAGAAATAACCAGTACAAAAAATAGACAGTAGAATATATTTGAATATATATGGATTTAATTGTAATAACTATAATGAATATTTTTTAATTACCAGAATAAATGTAGACACCTATACCACATTCCAAGATGGAAAACAGACTCAATAGAAGAATATTTATATTTCCCAAATTAATTTGTAATATTGCATGTGTTATTATCACAAATTTTAGCTTTATAATTTGATTACAATATCCACCCAGATAAGAAAAATGTATGTGACTTGCTAAATTCAAGGACAACAACAATGGGAAGTTTCTTTTCTCAGATAACAAAGACACAGGCAGAAATTTAAACTGTGGAACTGACAACACAAAGTTACCTTCAAACATCTAAAAATCATCTTCCAACGGGTGCAGGAGAACTTTGCCATCTCTTAAAAACCACAAGCAAATGTGTGGACATAGGTATTAAGCTTGTATGTCTATTACCCTGTCACAGGCATGGACATAGTTACTCTCCATCCAATAA
>NW_023235155.1:0-1003 GCF_002007445.2 Ailuropoda melanoleuca | reverse complement strand
TATGGATGGGGCAATGGAGTCATTTGTGGAATTCAGTCCCTTGCCCATTTTTAGATGGCTACTCAGTGATGGAGGCGGTGTTTAAGTCTAATGCCACTGGTGGACCACCTCCTCCTCAGGACCTCTTAGAGATGTTCCCTAGCTTGCTATCCTCCCCGGCATGCATTTGTGTATCATTTGCATAGAATTCCCATCACCTTGTACAAGTCATAAGCCCTTTCAAGGCAGGTACCCCTTCTGACTGCCTTATAATGTATTAAGTAGGTAGAATAGTTATGTGTTCCATACTCTCCCTCAGAGATACCTAGTTTTCCTGAACACAGAGAATAATTGTACCTCAGAGCTCCTTTGCATTTTGTCATGACCACATGGCTAATTGAGGCCAATGACTTGTGAACAGAAGTATTTTTCCACGTGGATGTTTTAAGAGGCAGAACGCAGTTCACTACTTCCTCTCTTTTCCTTTGCTGTGGCTTCTGGAGAAGGTCCACATAAATGCCATTCTAGGAGCCTGGGTCCTCAAGTAAAGACCACAGACAGCAGAGCACCCAGCAGACCCAAGCTAGACCTGAGAGAAAACACCTGACTTTGGGGATATTTAGGTTTTGGGGAATCTCTGTCGCTGCAGCACAACCGGCCTATATAACTAAGGAGGACATGTAACAGCTACCTGTAGGATCCCAACAGTGACTCGTGTGTAAGCCAAAATCAGAAGACCTCAGTGATTACATAGAAAACAGCCAGAAAGCACCTGCCTGAAAGGTGGTAAAGCAAAGAAGCTATTCACCCAGGACGGTTTGAGCCTTAAGAACTTTCAGCCGGGGCGCCTGGGTGGCTCAGTCCATTAAGCGTCCAACTCTTGATTTCAGCTGAGGTCATAATCTCAAGGTGGTGAGACTGAGCCCCGCGGCCAGCTCTCTCCATCTCCCCCTTCCCTTCCCTGCCCCCGCCCCTGCTCTCTCTCTAAAATAAACAAATAAATCTTTAAAACAAATTTTTTTTT
>NW_023235154.1:0-539 GCF_002007445.2 Ailuropoda melanoleuca | reverse complement strand
CACCTGTGTGTCTGATCAGGTTACAAACCAGAGCTTAGTGTTTGAAGCCCAAACTTCTTGGACCTGCCGTAGGCCTTTGGGAAAGGGGCTAGCTGACCTTAGGCCGATGGTGCCCAGCCTGGAGATGCCCCATCCCTAGAGCTCAGTAAACTAGTTCAGCATTTTAAAAAAGCTTCTTAGAAGTTATGCTTCGGGGCACCTGGCTGGCTCAGTTGGAAGAGCATGAGACTTCTTTTTCTTTTTTTTTTAAAGATTTTATTTATTTATTCGACAGAGNATTTATTTATTCGACAGAGACAGAGACAGCCAGCGAGAGAGGGAACACAAGCAGGGGGAGTGGGAGAGGAAGAAGCAGGCTCACAGCGGAGGAGCCTGATGTGGGGCTCGATCCCATAACGCCAGGATCACGCCCTGAGCCGAAGGCAGATGCTTAACCGCTGTGCCACCCAGGTGCCCCGAGCATGAGACCTCTGATCTCAGGTTGTGAATTGGAGCCCCATGTTGGGTGTAGACATCACTTAAATAAATAAAACTTAAAA
>NW_023235153.1:0-1003 GCF_002007445.2 Ailuropoda melanoleuca | reverse complement strand
GTGACACTATTCTAGAGCTAAGTAACTATTTGAATGCACCACAAATTTGAAACCAAAGTGTACAATTTCAATAGGTTCACAGGAAACACAAAGCATCCACATGCCGAAACTTGGTGTACATACTGAGGTGGGGGACAATTTTCCAGGAACACAACAGGCCTCATAGCAAAGGTCATCAATGCTGCAAAGGATAGAAGGGTCCTCAGGGACCCATCTGCAAGTCATAAACCTGCAAGTCCAACTTCTAGAGCAAAAAAGGAGAAAATGGCAGAAAATAAAAGACCATAAAAAACACTGCCCCGAACACATAGGCAATGCCCTCTCTGGACTTCCTGAACTAGCTGGAAGATTTGAGGAGTATATTTATAGCAATTCTAGCAAAGGCAGAGACAGAGAAATGCTGTTGGTTCTGTTCTCATGATCTTAAAGTAACCCCAGTTTGGGGAAACCTGAGAAAACATGGATTATGTTCCCTATCTCCATTGAAAAGTTAGAAAAATAGAAACCAGAAATCGTCATACATTTAGATGGTAGATATCAATTTCACAGACATATAGCAAGACAGAACTGTCCACTAGAGAAGTGGAGATTTCATTCTGGGCCCTGAAATGGTGAAGGAGACCCTGAGATGTGAAATTAGGAGTGGACAGCAAAACCCATGCAGGCAATGAGGCTGCAGCACAAATGAGAAAAGATCTGCAGCGTCTGGACCTTCAACACCCAGCTTCTCGGTTGCTTAGCAACCCTTTGCATAGAGATTAAGCAGTGAGTCCTTAAGAAACAAAATTGTATCTGAGTCCCCAGAGAGTTACTTTGACTTTCAGAGGTGACAAACTCACCACCAGAGGCAGTCAGTCATCATGGTTTATTAGGGTTTGACCACCGAGCTGCCCTGGGGGATTAAAAAAAACAGGAGGGGCACCTGGGTGGCTCAGTCATTAAGCATCTGCCTTCAGCCCTGGGTGTGATCCCAGGGTCCTGGGATGGAGCCCCGCATCGGGCT
>NW_023235152.1:0-1003 GCF_002007445.2 Ailuropoda melanoleuca | reverse complement strand
CCACTCCCCCTGCTTGTGTTCTCTCTCTCGCTGGCTGTCTCTATCTCTGTCAAATAAATAAATAAATAAAAATCTATAATTCAATAGCATTTAATACACTCCCAGTGTTATATAACCAACACCTCTATCAAGTTCCAAGCCTTTTTGATCACCCCCGTAAGAAGATCCTGTACCCATGAACCAGTAACCCCCCCCCGCCCCACATTCCTCCTTGCTCTAGCCTCTGACAGCCACTGCCTGCCTTCCTACGTCTATGAATTTATCTATTTTGGATATTCCACATAAATGGTATCATACAATATATGGCCTCTTGTATCTGGCTTCTTTCACTCAGCAACAATGTCCTCAGGGGTCCTCCACGTTGTAGCACGTGTCAGACTTTCATTCCTTTTTATGGCTGAATGATATTCCACTGTACTGATGCCCCACATTTTGCTTATCCATCCAGTGATGGACGCTTCAGGTGGTGTCTACTTTTCAGTTGTTATGAGTAGTGCATCTGTGTATATTTGGGACAAGTATTTGTTTGAATACCTACTTTCATTTCTCTTGGGTATATAATGAGGAGTGGGATTGCTGGGTCATATGTTGATTCTATGTTTAACTTTTTGAGGAACCAATAGTGGCTGCGTCATTTTACATTCCCACCAGCAATTTCCCCACATCCTTGTCAACACTTATTTTCAAAAACATGAGTTTAGTTGGACAAATTTCCTGGAGTGAGAGACAGAAGACCCAGGTGTCGACTCTGCCACAAACTCTCTATGAGATAATATGAATAGCAGCCCGCATTTCCAGTGTGTGTACTGCACCAGGCACTGATTTAAGGCCTTTCTACAAATTAGCTCATTCAATCCTCACAGCAACCATCAATATCCTCCTTTACAGACAAGGAAAGAAAGTCACATGGAGGTCACAACCTGCCTGAGATCACGCAGCTAGTGAGTGGTTGAGGGGGGATTCCAACCCCGGCAGTGTTAACTGAGGGTCTAAGCACCGCATG
>NW_023235151.1:0-1003 GCF_002007445.2 Ailuropoda melanoleuca | reverse complement strand
TTTCCATCCAGCCCTGCTTCAATATTTGACAAAGGTTGTGAATTTCAACCACCAAAACTCAAATTTTAAATGTTTCTCTTTGAGGACTTGTGTGTGAATATGCATGTGAAAGTGTGTGTTAACATGTGTGTCTGCATGTGTTTGTATGTTTGGAGAGAATGATATTTCCCTGAATTGGTATATCAAGTAAAAAAAGTAAAGTTCCAAACTAATAAAAGCACATATGCATTTTAGTAGAAATAACTCCTATATATAATATGTGGTCATGATTGGGTTACAGCCACATCTCCATTCTCATTAGGGATTCATAAAAGATCACAGGTGTGGTGTTGGTCAGGATTTCACCCTGGTTCCTGCCATCTTGTTTCTTGATGGTCGCCATATCCCTCATCTATTTCAAGGGTTTTTAGCCTTATGTTTTCAAATTAGTTCTCTTCAAGTTTTACAAGTTAGGGTTCTGGGGTCATATCTTCAAATTCTTAAAAATTGAACTAAATTTCCTCTCTCTTCCTTTACTCTATCATTTTTATTTTACATACTGACTCTTTCTTATACATATTGTATTTATAGTTTTCAAGCCATTGTTAATTAATAGTGTTTATATCTTACGTAACTAGTCTACTGACTGCATTTTGGGGGAGGGTATTCCATTAGCTGTTTGTAATGCTATCCTTTGGATCTGATTGTTTTGGGTTTGCTTTTTATTTTTTTTCTTCAAATTCACCTGCCAGGAAATCAGTTGTATTATATAACAATTTTTTGAGCTTTGCATAAATTGCCTGTTGACTACCAGCGAAAGAAAAGGTCTTGTAGAGGGCAGAAAAACAGCTAAATTCATCCTAGGTTTAAGGTGGCAAAAGACACTGTACCCTCTAGATTCTGCCTTTGGGTCTGTAACTATTATTTGTCTGTTGTGTTTAGTCAGTGTTTTGTTTTTTTTTTTTAAAGATTTTATTTATTTATGTGACAGAGACACAGCCAGCGAGAGAGGGAACACAAGCAG
>NW_023235150.1:0-1003 GCF_002007445.2 Ailuropoda melanoleuca | reverse complement strand
GTAGTTACAAATTTCTTCAAGAGAAGCAGATGAAGGTTTGGGTTCTAAGTTTACCAGGCATGGACTGGAATACCGGCTCTACCATTTAATAGCTGTGTCATCTTGAGCAAGTAACTTAACATTTCCCACCTTTTGTTTTTATAAAACTGATGTGGTGATAATGGCCTATAATCTCTTAACCAAAACTCAGGATCAGTTGTGTTTTGGAATTAAGAAGTAAAATATATAGTTTTTATGTATAAACTTTGTTTTAAAGATTTTATTGTTTATTTGACAGAGAGAGCACAAGCAGGGGGAGCAGCAGAGGGAGAGGGAGAAGCAGGCTCCCTGCTGAGCAGGGAACCACTACAGAGGGCTTGAACCCAGGACCCCGAGATCATAACCTGAGCTGAAGGCAGAGGCTTAACCACCTGAGCCACCCAGGTGCTCCTTACATATAAACTTTCATTGAGGATTTACTGAGGAAGAGATTCAATATAATTCAGATATTCATTAGACTGACTCCTAGTTAAGCATTTTTTATGTGCCATGAGTAATACAAAAATGGATAAAACTATCCTCGCTGTCTAGGGGCTTACGATTCTGTATAACAAATGCAGATGACTAGAATGCATTATTAAGTTTCCTTACAGAGTCATAAAAGTCTATGGAAGCTCAGAGGGAGAAAATGAATTCTGATGGAATGGAGTGACTCAGGGAAAAATTATAAAAGAGATTGTATTTGGACTTATTCTTCAATTTCATTAATTTTTCATTTATTATTTTTATTATTCTTTAGTCCATTTTGTGTGTGTGCCTGTGTGTGTGTGTGTGTGTGGTTTCCTTTCTCTTTTGTAAAAATTGCTACACCACTCACTCTCATGTCATTACAGGTTCAAATCCTGTGTAAATAGCACTCAAGTGCTTTTATCAGCTAGGTCCAGTGTCAGTCTAAATCCCAACCATGGTAGTTGTTACAGGTATTCCTAAATTAACTTTCTTATTCCTAATAATGATATGTGGT
>NW_023235149.1:0-1003 GCF_002007445.2 Ailuropoda melanoleuca | reverse complement strand
ATGCCCTTAATCTTTTAAGATTTACTAGAGTGTACATGCACGAGCAGGGAGAGAGCATCCCCAAGCAGTCTCCCTGCTGAGCAGAGCTCCACATGGGGATTGATCCCAGGACCCTGAGATCATGACCAGACCTGAAACCAAGAGCCCAACGTCCAACGGAGCCACCAAAGACCATAACAATGGTCAAACTTAGATATTGATGAACAAGGGTAGGATCTAGAACTTATTCTAAGTTCTAGTACATCCGCCGATCTGAATACTTAGGGCAGTGATTAAAACCGAGCACAACATGCTTGGAGCAGTGCACCACCAGAGAAATAGCAGAATTAAGATAAGAAATTTAACATGTGACTTTTGAGCATTTGATACATGGCTAGTGCAATCAAGGAACTAAGTTTCTAATCTAGATTTCTAATTTATTTAAATTTAAAACATAAGAATCAGTATTAAAACACTGTTTAGGACAACTTGGAGGCTTACTTGGGAGGTTTTATGAGCCAGGCCAGTAGGGGGCGCACTTCACTTCCAATCCATTGGCTGGAGTTCAGTTACTTGGTCACAGGGAAACTATATCTCTGGGCAAAGTGAAACATTTGGTGGACAACTAGCCACAGCCTGTCTTGAGATTTAAATAGGATCAAACCCATCCAGGGTACCAGCATAGGTCCCTGTGTGGGTTTAATTAGCTGCTCTCCTTTCTTTGGACATCATGGTTAACTCAGTTGGGGAAATAATCTAAGCTGACTTGATCAGGGTGAACCTCAGGACATTTAAAGAGAACACTAGGACAAGACTCTGCCTGCTGGGGTAATGACATGAGGTGTAGAGTGGTTCTCCCCATAGGGAGGGAGCCTGAATTATGGGGAAACAAGGTCAGGTTACTGTGTGGGGCCAATTCAGAGGCAGCAGAGCCAAGAGCTAAGTCCTGGTGATATCATCTGAGGTGGAAATCCAGACCTGTTTGCAGCCACTTTGTATCTAGTTATGCGACCCAATACATTCC
>NW_023235148.1:0-6610 GCF_002007445.2 Ailuropoda melanoleuca | reverse complement strand
CCAACCTTCTTTCTCTCTTTCCTTCGTTTAGGGTCAGTCTTACTTTGCATCTGGAATGGCTCTCCAGCCGCCCCTGGCATCCTCTGCATTTCCCCCNATCCTCTGCATTTCCCCTCACAGGTGTTTCCCCTACTAATATTCTCACAGAGTGAATCCCATCCTGGCATCTGCTTTTTGAAGGACCTAAACTAGACATTGTCAGCAACATGCCCTTTTGTGACCCAAGGTTGAGGAGGGGAACCTGGTGCCCAGACAAAAAGGGGTCATGCTTCGTCAGGCACCTTGGGGAGCAAGAAGACTGCCCGGCCTGGGATAGGAGGGAGGTGATCCAGGAAGAGAGGGTCCAGTGGGAGAGCAGTCCCAAGAAAGGAGGGAGATACAGGGCCAGCAACTGAAAGTGCCCTGACAAGAAGCACCATTGAGGCAAGCCCACTTAATGTATAAATTGGTGTTAAGTTACCTGGATGAGGTACTTCATACTCTTTAACTCTATGTTGCATGGCTGGTACCCTGAAATCTCCCACATTGTATTAAAAATAGCTGTGTATACTTTACTGTCTGACAACATTCCTACCCATTTTTGCCTTCTTCAGGAGCTAGCTGCAGGCATTTACAAACAGAAGGAATACCAGACACCTGGCCTAAAGGACACCTTCAAACCCCAATCCAACCGCTGCTTCAGGGATGCTCCAAGAGTGTCGCTCTGTGTCTCAGACCACTTCCCATCCCCTCTCTAAAGTAACTTTTAAATTAGTCTGTCTCTTCATGCCTCTTTAGTTTGGCAGGAATCACCCCTCCATGGAAACATATATCCTTCAGACTCCCCAAGAAATAAAGTTGGTGAAACGAGGCTTTTCAGATGCACTTGCAGCCATTCCTTTCAATCTCTGAGGGTCATGTTTGGCCGAGCAGCCCAAAGAAGGATGTCTCCACAGGGGAATTGGACTCCGAACCAGGCAGGAGAGGGCTAGTTCTCTGAAACCACTGCCCACACTCCCCTGCTGCAAATACCCAGATAATCTGGAGAATTGATTCTCTCCCTGCCCTCAAGGCCAAGGACTCTCTCTCCCTCTCAATAAAAATTTGCCTTTTAGATCCAGTTCCCACACTGCTTGTGCCCAAGAGGCTCACTCCTGTGCACTGTATCACTGGGTCCCCTTTGCCCTACTTCTGGTTGGGTTCAGCCAATGGGAGGCCCTGTCAGGGAGTGGAGAAGCAGGAAGAGACAACAATCAGGGTATTCAACTCCTGGTGCCCTCTGGGTAGTGTTACTTAGGTTGGACATGTCCCTTAACCAAAGGTCCCAGCTCCTGGCACACAGCTCCCCACACAGCTCTCTCTCTGGGTTCCACATACTATCCCTCCCCTTGGCCTTCCAGACCTAGGGTGGAAATGGAACTCCTCTCCCCCAGTACTGTACCATCCTTTATCATTTTCCCATTCCCTGTGAGCAGCTTTGTAAATGTCCCTTTATCAAACTCTCCTCAAATGACCCATTTGAGGTGCCATGTGTTTACTGTCAGGACCCTGGGGGATATACCACATCTCCTAAAAGGGGGGTAGGGACAATGCAGCAACTAACTCACACACCAGCTTTTCCACCATGATGGCTGTGTCCCCAGCCCACCCTCTGGGAGAAATTACTATCTCCTGTGCCCTGTAGAGGAAGGGGAGGATGCTGTGCTGAGGTAGGAAGAACACTGAGCTGGGGCTCAGGAGTCCAGAGCTGCTATCTCTATCTTCTCACTGACTCATGGTGTGACCTGGAATCAGTCCCTTCTTCTCTTTGTTTCTGTTTGTTTGTTTTTTGTTTTTTTTTTAAAAAGATTTTATTTATTTAATTGACAGAGAGATAGCCAGGGAGAGAGGGAACACAGGCAGGGAGAGTGGGAGAGGAAGAAGCAGGCTCCCAGCGGAGGAGCCTGATATGGGGCTCGATCCTAGAACACCAGGATCACGCCCTGAGCCGAAGGCAGACGCTTAACAACTGCACCACCCAGGCGCCCCAGTCCCTTCCTCTCCGTGGGCTCCGCTTTGTTCACCTGTATAATGATACTGGTTGCCATGTCTGGTAGCTGTGCTCATGATTCTACTCCAGGATTCCTGNTCCCAGGATTCCTACTGTCGATGTCCCCTCCTCCAACCAGGCAGTCACCTCAATGCAGGACCACACCTGAGGGGGGAATCCAACCACTCACGCCCTACTGCTTCTAACTCTTTGAGCGACAAACAAGATCTTGTCCAGGTGACAGGCAAACACCCTCCTTCCCCTTACTCTTAGGAACTCAGGGAATCAAAGGTATGATCTGTAATTGGCTTCTGCGGACTCAGCTGGGAGCAGTGACATCTGCCAATTTCCAGGGTTGGAAAGCTGGCTATGGGACTTCCCCTGGAAACTTCCTGCTTCCACAGAAAGACTTGTGGATGTCAGAATACCCAGGAGGAGAAGGATTACCTGATTAATTATCTGAGGCTTCCCTGAGCCTGAACAGGGTTCTAACAAAACTAGACAATTCATCCATGAGATAGTACATTTTTATTTATGAACAGTAGGTGCAGATAAATTCATAGAAATCACCGAGCCAAAGTGAGAAATGAGCAGGGTTCTGAACCAAGCCTCAGCCCTGGTAATAGAATGGGCATCCTTGCTTGGAAGGGAAAGTCTCCTCCCTGGGCATGTTTAGAAGGGGGTTGGATGCTCAGCGTGGGGAGGGCAAAGGAAAATGTATCAGCTAGGTTCTCTGCCAGAAATGGAAAATAACTAGGAATTTTAAATGGAAAGGGATTAAAAATGTGGAATGGGGAGGGCCTAAAACCTTTGGGAAGGGTAAGAAGTGTGTGGGCTTCAGGTTGGGTCCAGGAATGCCTCTTAGAACATCATGGCTTTGACCTACCAGCGGAGCTGTTGGCTGCCACTGTTGAGTTTGAGAACATACTCACAGCCAAGAGGCAGGGTCCAGGAATCCTGACTCGGGAAATTAGCCTCGCAGCTGTGCCCCGTGCCTGTCTGTCTTGAATTACTCTCAATGCCGGGGATCAGGTCTAGAATATGGTTTTTGGTCCTTGTGTCCACTCCAGCTGCTTCTCAACACCCAGAAGCTGGAGCAGGAGCATTGAAATGCCATCACTGGGAGGAAACACTCTATCTCCACAACCTCCCTTTTCCAGTGGAAAAATAGCTCAAAAAAGCAACAAGATGGCCTCCACTTCGTCTTTGCTTCCCAAGTCTTGTGCAAAGACATTTAATTGGAGAACTTAATTCACATGCAGAATAACAGCTACAAAGAAGTCGGAGGAATGTAGTTTTTTGCCTGCATTAGAAGGAGGTTGCTGGCACATAGACAACACCCCACAGAGGTTTCCGGTTCTCTCACACCATCCTCATTTTCCTCTCAGAAGGGGCACACGAAGACCTAAAATGGCTGGATCCATTATGCCTTGTACACNAGAAGGGGCACACGAAGACCTAAAATGGCTGGATCCGTTATGCCTTGTACATGTGTCAAGACAAATTGGGCAATAAATTCATGCAGATTTGGTCTAGTACTTACGTGGTGTGTGTGTGAGAGAGAGACAGAGGTGGGGATGGAACACAAGACACTGGCAGTTCTGTTCTCTGAGGTAATGTTGATGTTCAACTGTTAAAATAATTTCATGTTCCCAGGATAATAGAGGTTTTAGATATACAGAAACCTGGATTTAAATCCCAGCTCTGCCACTGTGTGACCCTAGGCTAGTTATTTGTCTTCTCTGTGCTCAGTTTTTTTTTTCATCTGTAAAATGGGACTAATGATATTGACCTTGTAGGGTTGTAGCAAAGAGTAAATGAAATAAAACCTAGAAAGTTCCTGGTGTGGTGCCTGGAAGACATACACAGAGGGCTCTAATAACTCTCCCCATTATCCAGGTTAATACACTTTACAGGAGCGGCCAACTCCCATGCCAGGAAATGGACTGTTCCTCGGATAAATATCAATTACATCATTGTGTTTGAGGAGCAGACGTGATGAAATATTTTTCCTCTACTGCCTCAAGGAAGAAACCTCCACAGACCCTCACCTGGTCTTCTATGCAGCCCATGTTACCAGAGATCGCATCTTCAAAACAGAAGGGGTTACACAGGCAGCATCGTTAAGAAGGAAGGGCAGCAAGAGGTTTTCATGCAATTCATCAGATCAGTGTGTTTTAAACTGTAGGGCAAGACCCATTAGTGAGGAGTGAAATCAATTTGCTGGGTTGTGACCAGCACTTTTCCCAATGCAAGTGAATGGGAGGGAAGAAAAGAACAGAGACGGGACAAGAGGGGCTAAGAAGGGAGAACGGGAGAGTACATCTCAATAAGAGTGCTGTTTTGAGAAACTTATTTCAGTTCACGGATGAGTGTGTGTGTGTGTGTGTGTGTGTGTGTTTGTACCCAGTCACAGCAAGAAAAACACATTACTCACCACTTGGATCTGGAACATTGCTAAACATGTTTGCAAAATAGTAATCAAGACAACCAGCCCCCTACTTTGGAACGGGGCACCACTGATAGCCACCTGCTGCACAACTTTTAACAAAAAGGGATTTGATTGAGAAGAATGCCATTGCCAGGGAGATGAACTTAAACCTGGAAGTTTCCCAGCGGCCCCACTGCTCGCCTCCCAGCCCTGTGGGTCAGTGGCCAGCGGCCTGGCAGGTGACCCTGTCTCAGGCTGCAGGCGCCTGTCCCTGAGCACTGGCTGCACACCCTCTCCCTCTTCTCCCCTTTGCTGAGCTCCCTTCTGCACCCTCTTCCCTTCTCCCGCTCCTCCACTCCCTCCCTTCCTCTCCTAGAGTCTCACCTGCTGCTTCCACTGCTGAATGGCTTCCTGCTCTCAGCCAGCAAATAACTCCTGTCATGCCACAGTCCACAAACAGCTACTGCAGCCTGCCGCTGCCGCCAGCTAGTCCTGGGGCCTGGCCTTCCAGCTTTCATGGCTCTGGCCCTTCTCAACAAGATCCGTGAAAAAATGGACGACTGACACTTGGTGCCAGAAAAGGCTCATTTGGACAGGGCCCTTAACCTCTCTGAGCCTTAATTTCCTCATCTGCACAATGGGCATGATAGGAACAGGTGTCCCAGCTCATCTATACACTGCAAGCACCACATGAGGAATGAAGTGACTTTTGACACCTGTGAGGTCTTCAAAGGCACTGTACCAGCTTCAGGTTTTTTTTTTTTTTTAATTTATTTGAGAGAGAGAGAGCAGGAAGGAGGGACAGGAGGGGGAGGAGCAGAGGGAGAGGATAGGGAGGAGGGTGAGGAGGGGGAGGAGCAGAGGGAGAGGAGATGCAGGCTCCACACTGAGTAGGGAGCCTGACTCAGGGCTCGATCGATCCCAGGACCCTGGGATCATGACCTGAGCTGAAGGCAGACGCCCAACCCCCTAAGCCACCCAGGCGCCCCCAGCTGCAGGGGTTTTATGCTCATCTTGACCCTTCCCGTTTTTCTGATTTCTCCTTCCTCCACTCCCTCCTTCCCTGCCTCCCTCCGTCCCTCTCTCCTTCCTTTCTTCCCTTTCCTTGGTTCTGCATAGAGCAGCCCATCTAAAAACTGTTGCTTGCTATGTGGTCCTACACTTTGGGAAAGCCCTTCCTTTGGGAAGGAAAGGTCCAGCAGGGACCACCCTCGCCCCCCAGAAGCCCAACACCACCTCGTTTTTGTGCTTATTGGTTTTCTTACCTTGAATCCCTCCGCCCTCCGCCCCAAGTCAAAGGCAGTTGACTCTGACTTATAATTGGTTGATTATAAGACCAATGGAAGAGCTCTTACTGGAATATAAATGGCTTGATTCCTAGATGGATGAATTGGATCACCTCACGCCCTCTTCTGGTTTTGGATAATGGGGGCTCATACACAAGCCCCACCGAAGGTAGAGGAGCCCTGAGCTGTACACTGCAGGTGGACGTAGAGCCCAGAGACCAGGGAGACTTTCCTGGGAATCAAACCAGGTGTCAGATGCTTAAGACACAAAAAACACCTGAAAATGGCACCATCCAACAGAACTTTACACGGTAATGGAAAAGCTCTATTCATGCTAATAAAATAGCCATTAGCCACATGGTGGCCATTGAACAGTAGTGTGAATGCTAATATGACTGAGGAACTAAATTTTTTATTTTACTAAATTTTAATTAGTGTAAATGTAAATAGCCATGTTTGGCTAGTGGCTATCATTTTGGACAACACAGCCTTCGAGTCTCCTCCTAATCCCTCCTCCCTGATTCCCCCAGCTCCTGGCCCATTGGTCTGCAAGCCTCTGTCCCCACACCCTCTCCTCCTCCAGCATTCAACAGCCCCAAGAATCTGAGACACAGCTTCCATGATAGCAAAAATGGCAGCCCAGAGAAGCAAATAGACAGGAGGGTAAATACACATTGAGGAAACCAACATGAAGATTAAGTGATTAAGGGAACAGGGCTCCTGCTGAGACAATCCTACCTAATGAAGCATCCCAGGCATCAATCTTTGCGCCGGGACACTATGCCTGGGCCCCGCTCCCTCCTAGCCAAAGAATCACTCTGCACTAGCTACGGGTCATGTGCAGCCAGTCTCCCCTTCCCTCCAATAACCCATCTTCTAGGGTGA
>NW_023235147.1:0-1003 GCF_002007445.2 Ailuropoda melanoleuca | reverse complement strand
TTTTATTGTTCAGTGCCAAATATTTTCATAATGCATTCCAACAAATTCTAACTGTTCTTAATACCAAAAAATTTTACCCATCCCCAACCTACGAAAATATTTTTTTTCTTGTGTCTCTTGTTTCTTCAAGACTTCAGGAATATAGATCTTTCCACTTAAAATTTAATATCATAGAGAAGATGGGCTGGAGGAAAGAAAAAAATAAAAGCAAACACCAATCAGTACTCCAGTGCTTTCCAAGAGCTCTAGCCAGCTGATGTAGTAGAGAAATGTGAGCGTGCATCGTTAAGCAAACATTTAGAAGACAGTGTATGTTCTTCACAGGCTTATGTTTCTTTTTTTTTTTTTAAGATTTTATTTATTTGACAAAGAGAGAGACAGCCAGCAAGAGAGCGAACACAAGCAGGGTGAGTGGGAGAGGAAGAGGCAGGCTCATAGTGGAAGAGCCTGATGTGGGCCTCGATCCCAGGACCCTGGGATCATGACCAGAGCCGAAGGCACACGCTTAACGACTGAGCTACCTAGGTGCCCCTTCACAGGCTCATGTTTCTTTTAAGTTTTTATTTTAATCCTCTTTATGTTGTTTTGATATAAAATAATTTCCTTTAAATTACTTATCATTGGATGAAATGAGGCTTCTGGAACACAAAGTGTTTTTTATTATATAATTTTGTCACTTTCACCAAAAAAATATCCATATTAAAAAAAATCTCTTTCCCCTTCAATAGCAAAACTTGCTTTTATTGTGAGCCTATTTTCTAGGCTCTCTGTTCTGCAAGGACTGATTTCTTTTGGTGAAACTTCTTGGGCTACTTTGCAAGTTTATGTTTATATAGTTCTCCCTGAGCCTTAGTATATTAAAACCTGTATTTTGAGAGACAAAGACTTCCATCCTAAAACCAGAAATGTTCAGATGAGGTGTTTTTGAGTAGTCCTGGATGAAGTATTTAGCTATTTCTAATAAATGAAATAAAATGAAACTTTGTATTGGAAAAAAAAAAAA
>NW_023235146.1:0-1003 GCF_002007445.2 Ailuropoda melanoleuca | reverse complement strand
CCACAAGAAACAAAACCAGGATCTCAGAGATCTGCTCACTCCTGTGTACATTACAGCATTATTCGCAGTAGCCAAGAGGTGGAAGCAGCCTGAATGTCCATCTCAACAGATGACTGTATCCAGAAGATGTGGCAAACACATACAATGGAACACGATTCAGCCGTAAAAAAGCAGGAAATCCTGGTTATGCTACAACATGGATATTATCTTGAGGACATTATACTAAATGGAATGAGCTATTTGCAAAAAGACAAATATGGTGTGATTACATTTCCACTGAGTTATCTCATGTAGTCACTTATAGGAAGAGAAAATGCAATGTGGTTACCAGGGGCTAGGGGTAAAATGGAGGGAAATGAGGGTTGTTCAATGGGTGTAGAGTTTCAGCGTTACAAGATGTAAAAGTTCTGGAAATCCGTTGCATAACAATGTATATATATTGCTAACACTACTGTACCGTGCACTTAAAGTGGTTAAGCTGGTAAGGTTCGTACTATATGTCTTTCACCACACACACAAATAGAGGAACTGAACACATAACAGTATTAAACAAGGTTAAACAAATAGACAAAAATGTAGTTTGAAAGCAAAAAATAAGCAAACCACAGGTAGCAATAAAACATGAAAAAATCAAGCACAGCAATGGTCACACTACTCTCAAATTGAGAATAAACGACTTACCCAAATTCAGAGAATGCTCAAGGCACATCTGTATGAAGAAATGAAGGTTTTTCCCCCACACTGACCAATTCTCCAACACCAGCTGGGTGTCTAACAACTCAATTCTATTCTGGCACTATCTACTTGGAGTTAGCACAGACCCTGCCGATTAAGAGCTCTGTCCCACAAGACTGCCCCCCACCCCAATTTCAAAGACCATGGCCGGTACAGGTTGTCACCTGTGCTTCTGATCAATTGTGTATAAATTGGAGGGGCCTACGACTCCTTTTGATAATTTGCTAGAATGATTCACAGAATTCAGGAAAGATTTATTTACTAGATT
>NW_023235145.1:0-1003 GCF_002007445.2 Ailuropoda melanoleuca | reverse complement strand
TCTTTCTTTCTTTCTTGTAGTTTCAAGTTTTTTAAAAATTCCAATTAGTTAACATATAGTGTAATATTAGTTTTAGGAGTAGAATTTAATGATTCATCACTTACATACAACACCCAGTGCTCATTACAAGTGCCCTCCTTAATACCATCACCCATCTAGCCCATCCCCCATCCACCTCCCCTCCAGCAACCTTTAGTTTGTTCTCTATAGTTAAGAGTCTGTCTTATGTTTTGCCTTTCTTTTTATCTTTCACCTATGTTCATCTGTTCCATTTCTTAAATTCCACATATGAGTGAAATCATATGGTATTTGTCTTTTTCTGACTATTTTGCTTAGCCTAGTGTACTCTAGCTCCATCTACATAATTGCAAATGGCAACATTAAATTATTTATGATGGCTGAATAATATTCCATTGTATATGTGGGTATGTGTGTGTGTGTATATATATAATGTATATATAGTGTGTGTGTGTGTGTGTGTGTGTGTGTGTGTGTGTGTGTGTGTATCTCACATCTTCTTTATCCATTCTTCAGTTGATGGGCATTTGGGCTCTTTCCATAATTTGGCTATTGTTGATAAACATTGTGGTGTGTGTATCCCCTCAGATGAGTATTTTTGTATACTTTGGGTGAATACCTAGAAGTGCAATTGCTGGATTGCAGGGTAGTTCTATTTTTAACTTTTTGAAGAAACTCCGTACTGTTTTCTAGAGTGGCTGCACAGTTTGCATTCCCACCAACAATATAGGAGGGTTTCCCTTACTCTGCATCTTTGCCAACACCTGTTGTTTCCTGTGCTGTTAATTTAGCCATTCTGACAGGTATCAGGTGATCTCTCATCGTGGTTTTGATTTGCATTTCCTTGATGATGAGCAATGTTGAGCATCTTTTCATGTGTCTGTCAGGTATCTGGATGTCTTTTTTGGAAAACTGTCTATTCATGTCTTCTGCCTATTTTGTTAACTGGATTATTTGTTTTTTGGTTGTTCTTTGTAAGTTCTTT
>NW_023235144.1:0-1002 GCF_002007445.2 Ailuropoda melanoleuca | reverse complement strand
GAGCCCCAGGCCTGCTGGGGGGTGGCAAAGCCAGCCTGGTCAGATCTGTTGGCTTCAGACACATCCGCCCAGGACCAAGGGCATCATGTAAGGCCTGCTCTGGGCTGGGGACTCAGGGCACCAGGCCAGCCCTCTCATCCCTCCCCAGATGTGGCCCATCAGCCATCAGGGTCTGGGCACACACGGACCCACGGCCCTCGGTGTGCACAGGTCGGGAAGGGCGAGGAGGCAGGAAGGTGCCAAGGTAGATGGCAGGAGGTTGTGGGGCAGAAGCTGGGCTGCTGGAAGGGGGACAGGCTGGGGCAGCCAAGAGGTTGAGGCCTGGGCTGTGGCCATGGAATGTGCTGGCTCCACCCTCTGAGCCTGGCACTCACAATCTCTGGGGTCTCCTTTCAGATCGAGTTTACACCGGAGCAGATTGAGGGTAAGTGATGGTCTTGAACCCCGGGGATGCAGGGCTGGACCTGGGGTCCCCAGTCTGAGAGTCTGGCCAGTGCGGGGTGAGTGGGTGGTGGGCTGACTCTGGGAGTGTCCACAGTTCACACGCTCTCCTGGCAGAGTTCAAGGAAGCCTTCATGCTGTTTGACCGCACGCCCAAGTGTGAGATGAAGATCACGTACGGGCAGTGTGGGGATGTCCTGCGGGCGCTGGGCCAGAACCCTACGCAGGCCGAGGTGCTCCGTGTCCTAGGGAGGCCAAAGCAGGAAGGTTTGTATGCCTTCGTGCGGGCCCCGGGGAGGCGGCCGGGGTGGGCTGTCAGGTGCAGTGGCACAGGAACCGCCCTGCTCCGCGCTCTCCTGACATCTTCCCATTGACTGCGAGAGGAGCTGAGGCAGGTCTCAGGCCATGCCGACAAGGTCACAAGCAGCGAGTCTGCGGGACCATCCCACCCCAGGCTCATTCGCCAGGCCTGCGGGTCACGGGACACTGACGGTGCTGCACAGTAGTGTCAGTGGTGGGTGTGAGGGCGACCAGGGGGGCAGCCAGCCCCAGGGCCCCCCC
>NW_023235143.1:0-1002 GCF_002007445.2 Ailuropoda melanoleuca | reverse complement strand
GGGCTCATACAGGAGGTCTTGCTTTCCCTGCTCAATCCCAAAGCATTTTTAGAGTTCTTAACTTAAAGTGCACCTGGAGATGAAGACTGTATGACCCACAACACATCATCATGACTAAGGAAAAACTGCCACAAGACAAAATTGAACGTATGTTGCCCAACATTCTAACTGTGGCCTGGTCATTACCAGGGAGGAATGCTGGAGAACCAGAAGGAGGGAGTAAAAGATACTATTATAAGGTTATTCCAAAATTCCAGCAAAATTTCAGCATGGCAAAGAGTGGGTCCAGTCTTTCAAATAAGGACCCCTTGCTGTTCTGTCATCACACCCTGAGGTCTTACTGGAGTTCAGCTAAGTGTTATTTATAGAGTTGTTTTGATGTATGATGCTATTAGAACTATAGAGGCCTAATTCACAAAGAATGAAGATTTTGTCAAAAAACTCATTAATACATTAATTGCATCATTTGTCAGGGCGGTTCTTGCAATGCCTCAGGCGACATTCACTTGCGAAGAACATTCATCTCTTATAATAAATAAACCACCCCCCAAAAGAAAGCCCAGAATATAATAATACAGTATATAATCAGCTATGGATGGATGAAACCTTCAGGAGTTGAGGACAAAATCCAGTGTCTGATGTGACGTGTAGCATTAAGGGAAATGATCAGCAGTGTTGGCAAGAGGGAAGGAAGGAAAGTTTACATTTCTTGCACCTTCTGAAAGAGAAACACTGGCAACTGGGCAAAATACAGGATCAGCTTAGAGAGGATTCTGGACTCACTTCATGGTGTTGATGGGTTTGGGGTCAAAGTTGCCATCTGCATCCACTGAGATCTGTTTCTCCAATGTGGCTGAGATTCTGGTATCTAAATAATCTGGTGGCAGGGCCCCCACTATAGCACTGAGACAAGGAAGGGCCATTCGGAAAAGGTCTGGGTCATACTTCTGTGAAGAAAGACAAAGACCATGTTAGTAGAGAGGTGAGAACCAGGGCTACCCA
>NW_023235142.1:0-579 GCF_002007445.2 Ailuropoda melanoleuca | reverse complement strand
AAAAAAAAAATCAGAAATGAAAGAGGGGAAATAACTAACACTGTAGAAATACAAAGGATTATAAGAGAATATTATGAAAAAGTATATGCCAACATATTGGACAAACTGTAANCATATTGGACAAACTGTAAGAAATGGATAAATTTCTTCAATAATATAACCTCCCAAAACTGAAGCAGGAAAAAAAAGAAACTGAAAAGACTGATCGCCAGCAATGAAATTGAATCAATGATCAAAAAAATCCCAACAAACAAAAGTCCAGGACCAGATGGCTTCATAGGTAAATTCTACCAAACATTTAAAGAAAAATTAACATCTATTCTTCCCAAACCATTCCAAAAAACAGAAGAGGAAGGAAAGCTTCCAAATTCATTCTATGTGACCAGCATTACCCTGATACCAAAACCAGATGGAGACACTAAAAAAAAACCCCAAAACACTATAGGTCAATATCTCTGATGAACAAAGCTGCATCTTCAGCAAGATTTTAGGCAACCAATTCCAATAGTACATTAAAAAAACCATTCACCACAATCAAGTAGGGCTTATTCCTGGGTTGCAAGTGTGGTTCTATATTCA
>NW_023235141.1:0-1002 GCF_002007445.2 Ailuropoda melanoleuca | reverse complement strand
GAGGCACTGACAGTAAGTCTGGGCAGCACACAGGTAACCTTGTGACAAGTACAGTAATTGAGCTGGTCAGCCTCCACCAAGGGGGCAGAGGGTGTGATGGGTGTGGGAGGCAGAGACAGGATGGACAGCCCAGAGGGAGCTGAGGCATGGGAAGAGGCAGGGAAAGGAGAGAGAGCTCAAGCTTGAACAAAGACTTATGTGATAGGCAAGAGTTAGCCAGGTCAGGAAGGGCTGACATCATTTTGGTCTATCACTGGCAAACAAATGACTTGTTACCAGGGCAGAAAAGCAGATCTCTCCCGTTACAAAGTGAAATGTTCTACTTTCTAGTACAGTAAGTTAAAAGCTTTTATCTGTTGAAAAATACAAAAATAGGATTTCTGGAAACCATATGTTTATATAATTTTAGTAGAAATTAAACACTTTAAAAATATTCTTGCATTTTATCATTTCTCTACCATCTTTCCTTGCCATAAAATATCCACATGATGACATAATGTAATATCAGTGAATAGGTTTGCTTTTTAGGATCTGACTGAACATTGAGATGGACTATTTTTACTGTGAGGACATTTAACAGTGACAAACGTGGGAGAACAATCACATGACCTGGGGCTGAATGCCAGCTCTGCCACTTAAAGTTACTTAACCTCTTTGAGATGGTTTCCTCTCTCTTTTAAATGGGGGTAATAATAGCAACCTCAGAGGGCAGGGAGAAAATCAATTAATACCACACTACAGGACCGAGCTTCAGATCAGCACATGGAGAGGGCTAAGGAAGTGTGTGGGTGCCATGGCGGAAATATCCTTCCTTCTCATTCCCTAAAAGCCAGCTGCCTCCTCTTCTTTAAATATCACACAACCGAAGTATATTTTTTTCTTTTTTGTATCTATTCTGGTAGTAGCAAAACAATGAAGTACATTTTAAAATTATTTGTATTATGTACTAAGCATAACATTTTTGAAAAAGTAAGGAGAGTCTTTGTCTCTTAAAAAAAAAAA
>NW_023235139.1:0-1002 GCF_002007445.2 Ailuropoda melanoleuca | reverse complement strand
TAAAGAAAAAAAAAGACATTAGAGGGGTACTTCCCTGTTAATAAACATAATAGAATTACACATCTGCTCCCATCTTTATCTCATTTGGTAATAGAACAGAAGCTCTGTTCCTACTAAGGGCAATTTCCTTACTCCTGATTTGTATTGCATCAACTTCAAACCTCTCAGTATTCTTATATTAATCAATATCTTCTCTTATCTGGATCTTTTCCATTAGCTTTTAAACATTCTAGCATCTTCCACATTGGGAAAAAAATAATGAAGAAGAGTAAAACAAAAAAGAAAAGCAAAACCAAACATTTCTCTACCCATTTTTCAACTTTTTCACTAATTACCACCCCATCCATTTTTTTTCTTCAAAGCCACAGTTTTTAAAATGATTCTTAAAAATGTCTTTCTGTCTCTTGGCAGTTGTGAATAATGCTTCAGTGAACATGGGAATACAATCTCTTTGACATCCTGATTATATATATATTTTATATATATACAGAAGTGGGATTGCTGGATCATTTTGTAATTCTATTTTTAATGTTTTGAGGAACTTCTGTACTGTTTCCCATAGTGATTATACCACTTCACATTCCTAACAATAGTATACAAGAGTTCCCATTTCTCCATATTCTCACCAACATTGGTTACTTTTTTTTTTTTGGGTGATAACCATTTTAACAGGTGTGAGGTGATACCTCGTTGTGATTATGATTTGTATTTCCCTGGTGATTAATGATTTTGAGCACCATGTCATAATACCTGTTGTCCATTTGTACATCTTCTTTGCAGAAATGTCTGTTCAAGTCCTTTGCTCATTTTTTGATCAAGTTACTTGTTTTTTTGCTATCAAGTTGCATGAGTTCCTTTTTGGATATTAATCTTTTATCAGATATATGATCTGCAAATATTTTTACCATTCCAGTGGTTGACTGTCCATTCTGTTGGCTATTTCCTTTTTTGTGCAGAATCTTTTCAGTTTGATGTAGTTCTATTTGTTTGTTTATGATTTGT
>NW_023235138.1:0-1002 GCF_002007445.2 Ailuropoda melanoleuca | reverse complement strand
TTTATCTGCATGTCTTGCTGTCAACCTCAGTATCTCCAACATTAATTTTCACTGATCCTTCAAACTGTTCTTTCTCCTGTGTGTATCACAGATCAGAATTCTATTATCTGCCCAGCCACCCCAATTCAGAACATATTTGATATCTCCATTTCCCTCACCATCCTCCTCCCAAACCGATCAGCCATCAATTCAACTCTCACACTTACTGCTAAAAGGACTTGCAAAACGATCACAATCTTGCGACCACTCTAGTTCAGCCCTCATCATATTCAGTCCTGACTTCCCTGACAGCCTCCTAACTGCCTCTCATCCCCCATCCAATTCATCTTCCACATAGTGGTCAGTGTTATATTTTTAAAATGATGATCTGTCTACATCACTTTTCATGTTGCAATTACTCCCTCTATACTGCTTTCAGAATAAAATCGAAATTATGAAGAATGGCATTCAAGCTTATTTACAAAACTCTGTTGCAGTGTCTTTCTCCCTCACACACATACTTATATACCCACATTGAACAACCAACCTCTTCCTGAAGATGCCTTGAAGTTTCACATCTTTTGTGCCTTTGCAAAGCCGTTTCTTCTACCTAACAAGTCCCTGCTGCTTCATGAAAGCCACATAATTATACTTCAGGATTCATTTTATATGTCTTGCAAAAAAAATATCATCAGTTATTCTATTTACCCAATACATTTTTTTCAGAGTTCCAGTCATATTTCTCACCATTCTGCATTATAGAGTTATTAGTACCCATCTCCCTTACTAGAATGTTCTGTGCCTTATTCAGTGTTCTAACTCCCCAGAACTCCCCAAAATTGCAGTGGTTGGCACACAATACATATCCAATAAACATATGTTGAATTTAATTAAGATGAGAAGATGTTCATGTATCCATTTACTCAATCAGCATATTTTTGAGCACCTACTATGAACGATGCACTCTATCAGGTGCTGGAGACCCAGCATTAAACAAGAAGCAAAAGGTAGCAGGAAACATGG
>NW_023235137.1:4205-4413 GCF_002007445.2 Ailuropoda melanoleuca | reverse complement strand
TGCTAAGACGGTCCCTGTACAGTGTTGTTTCTGACGGACGTGTTTTGGGCCTTTCCGTTCCATTGCCGCCATTAGTTTTGACAGGATTTCCCCAGGGAACAAACATTTCGTTGGAAGCCGGTTTTGGCCGATTGTCTTTCTCAGTGCTGTGTTCGTCGTGTTTCACTCACGGTACCAAAGCACCTTGATTCCTGTTCCACCTTCCATA
>NW_023235137.1:3640-4157 GCF_002007445.2 Ailuropoda melanoleuca | reverse complement strand
TGGTTCTAAGGGCTGGATCCTCCCCAGGCCCCTACACCCAATGTGGAATCGGGGTCCCCAGTGAAAAGGCTGCTGTTCGCTGGAGGTGTTTCCCTGGACGCTCTGCTTTATTACCAATGAGAAGGGCGCTGAGTCCTCAAAAATCCTGAACCTTTTCCTTCATACTCCCTTACTCACGAGAGATGATGATCGTTGTTATTTCCCTGCACTTGTGGGGTCTCAGACACCACTATGGGGCACACTCGTCAGGCTTCCGTGAACACCTTCCCTCATGTTTCCCTATTCCGAAGGGTGATGATAGTTTTAAGACGTTCCCTGTACGGTGTTGTATCTGAGGGACGTGTTTTGGGCCTTTCTGTTCCATTGCCGCCAGCAGTTTTGACAGGATTTCCCCAGGGAGCAATCATTTCGTTGGAAGCGTGTTTTGGCCGAATTGCCTTTCTCAGTGCTGTGTTCGTCGTGTTTCACTCACGGTACCAAAGCACCTTGATTCCTGTTCCACCTTCCATAAGGCCGT
>NW_023235137.1:3089-3450 GCF_002007445.2 Ailuropoda melanoleuca | reverse complement strand
CCTTTTCATTCATGCTCCCTTACTTCACGAGAGATGATGATCGTTGATATTTCCCTGCACTTGTGGGTTCTCAGAGACCACTATGGGGCACTCTCCTCAGGCTTCTCCGACAACTTTCCCTCATGTTTCCCTATTCACGAAGGGTGATGATAGTGCTAAGACGGTCCCTGTACGGTGTTGTTTCTGACGGACGTGTTTTGGGCCTTTCCGTTCCATTGCCGCCATTAGTTTTGACAGGATTTCCCCAGGGAACAAACATTTCGTTGGAAGCCGGTTTTGGCCGATTGTCTTTCTCAGTGCTGTGTTCGTCGTGTTTCACTCACGGTACCAAAGCACCTTGATTCCTGTTCCACCTTCCATA
>NW_023235137.1:2279-2880 GCF_002007445.2 Ailuropoda melanoleuca | reverse complement strand
CGGTTTTCGTTCATGTTCCCTTACTCACGAGAGATGATGATCGTTGATATTTCCCTGCACTTGTGTGGTCTCTGAGACCACTATGGGGCACTCTCGTCAGGCTTACCGCGACCACTTTCCCTCATGTTTCCCTATTCACGAAGGGTGATGATAGTGCTAAGACGGTCCCTGTACGGTGTTGTTTCTGACGGACGTGTTTTGGGCCTTTTCGTTCCATTGCCGCCAGCAGTTTTGACAGGATTTCCCCAGGGAGCAAGCATTTCGTTGGAAGCGGGTTTTGGCCGAATTGTCTTTCTCAGTGCTGTGTTCGTCGTGTTTCACTCACGGTACCAAAGCACCTTGATTCCTGTTCCACCTTCCATAAGTCCGTCGTGACTTCAAGGGCTTTAACCTCACACTTCGTTTCTTGGCTCTAACGGCTGGATCCACCCAGGGCCCTACACCCAATGTGGAATCGGGGTCCCCAGTGAAAAGGCAGCTGTTTGCAGGAGGTGTTTTCCTGGATGCTCTGCTTTTTTGCCAATGAGAAGGGCGCTGAGTGCTCGAAAATCCTGAACCTTTTCATTCATGCTCCCTTACTCACGAGAGATGATGATCGTTG
>NW_023235137.1:597-2226 GCF_002007445.2 Ailuropoda melanoleuca | reverse complement strand
CGTTTTCGTTCATGT
The DNA here is from genome assembly GCF_002007445.2 of Ailuropoda melanoleuca. NCBI lineage: Eukaryota > Metazoa > Chordata > Mammalia > Carnivora > Ursidae > Ailuropoda > Ailuropoda melanoleuca. The sequence continues at coordinate 2,211 of NW_023235137.1, read as the reverse complement.
ATCCTTACTCACGAGAGATGATGATCGTTGATATTTCCCTGCACTGTGGGGGGTCTCGGAGATCATTATGGGGCACTCTCGTCAGGCTTCCGCGACCACTTTCCCTCATGTTTCCCTATTCACGAAGGGTGATGATAGTGCTAAGACGGTCCCTGTACGGTGTTGTTTCTGACGGACGTGTTTTGGGCCTTTTCGTTCCATTGCCGCCAGCAGTTTTGACAGGATTTCCCCAGGGAGCAAGCATTTCGTTGGAAGCGGGTTTTGGCCGAATTGTGTTTCTCAGTGCTGTGTTCGTCGTGTTTCACTCACGGTACAAAGCACCTTGATTCCTGTTCCACCTTCCATAAGTCCGTCGTGACTTCAAGGGCTTTAACCTCACACTTTGTTTCTTTGCTCTAAGTGCTGGATCCTTCCCAGGCCCATACACCCAATGTGGAATCAGGGTCCCCAGTGAAAAGGCTGCTGTTCGCTGGAGGTGTTTTCCTGGACGCTCTGCTTTATTACCAATGAGAAGGGCACTGAGTCCTCGAAAATCCTGAAGTTTTTCGTTCATGTTCCCTTACTCACGAGAGATGAAGATCGTTGATATTTCCTTGCACTTGTGGATGTCTCAGAGACTGGTATGTGGCACTCTCGTCAGGCTTCTGTTTCCACTTCCCCTCATGTTTCCCTCTTCACGAAGGGTGATGATAGTGCTAAGACGGTCCCTGTACGGTGTTGTTTCTGACGGACGTGTTTTGGGCCTTTTCGTTCCATTGCCGCCAGCAGTTTTGACAGGATTTCCCCAGGGAGCAAGCATTTCGTTGGAAGCGGGTTTTGGCCGAATTGTCTTTCTCAGTGCTGTGTTCGTCGTGTTTCACTCACGGTACCAAAGCCCCTTGATTCCTGTTCCACCTTCCATAAGGCCGTCGTGACTTCAAGGGCTTTCCCCTCACACTTTGTTTCTTGGTTCTAAGGGCTGGATCCTCCCCAGGCCCCTACACCCAATGTGGAATCGGGGTCCCCAGTGAAAAGGCTGCTGTTCGCTGGAGGTGTTTCCCTGGACGCTCTGCTTTATTACCAATGAGAAGGGCGCTGAGTCCTCGAAAATCCTGAACCTTTTCATTCATGCTCCCTTACTCACGAGAGATGATGATCGTTGATATTTCCCTGGACTGTGTGGGGTCTCAGAGACCACTATGGGGCACTCTCGTCAGGCTTCCGCGACCACTTTCCCTCATGTTTCCCTATTCACGAAGGATGATGATAGTGCTAAGGTGGCTCCTGTCCGGTGTTGTTTCTGACGGACGTGTTTTGGGCCTTTTCGTTCCATTGCCGCCAGCAGTTTTGACAGGATTTCCCCAGGGAGCAAACATTTCATTGGAAGCGGGTTTTGGCCGAATTGTCTTTCTCAGTGCTGTGTTCGTCGTGTTTCACTCAGGGTACCAAAGCACCTTGATTCCTGTTCCACCTTCCATAAGGCCGTTGTGACTTCAAGGGGTTTCCCCTCACACTTTGTTTCTTTGCTCTAAGGGCTGGATCCTCCCCAGGCCCCTGCACCCAATGTGGAATGGGGGTCCCCAGTGAAAAGGCAGCTGTTTGCTGGAGGTGTTTCCCTGGACGCTCTGCTTTATT
>NW_023235137.1:448-553 GCF_002007445.2 Ailuropoda melanoleuca | reverse complement strand
TTTTCGTTCATGTTCCCTTACTCACGAGAGATGATGATCGTTGATATTTCCCTGCACTGTGTGGGGTCTCGGAGATCACTATGGGGAACTCTCGTCAGACTTCCG
>NW_023235137.1:0-171 GCF_002007445.2 Ailuropoda melanoleuca | reverse complement strand
CGTGGTGACTTCAAGGGCTTTCCCCTCACACTTTGTTTCTTGGTTCTAAGGGTTTGGAACCTCCCCAGGCCCCTACACCCAATGTGGAATTGGGGACCAAAATGAAAAGGCTGCTGTTTGCTGGAGGTGTTTTCCTGGACGCTCTGCTTTATTACCAATGAGAAGGGCGCT
>NW_023235136.1:0-1002 GCF_002007445.2 Ailuropoda melanoleuca | reverse complement strand
CTAAACCCTGGCCAGCATGGTTTACAGCAAGCTTTACACCTCTCTAGAGGCCAGTGTCTACGTCCATGTATGAGAAGGGTGGTAGAAGCTAGGTCATGGTCATGGGGTTATATGCAGGTGAAGGGCTTATCAACCTGCCTGGGTCCTTCCTCCCCTCTCATCTCTACCAGTCAATGTCTGATTACCACCCCTGTCCCCCACAGCTCCATTTCCAGCTCCACTCCCTCCTCCTTCTTTTTCATTGCATATCATCCATCTTTCTTAATCCCCAGGATTTCAGCAGATGATAAAATCGCAGTAAGTACTTGCAAAAAACATTTCCTCCCAGACACGTGCCTTGTTATTATCTCCAGTCAAATCCAGTAGCTAGAATGGTTCTCAAAAGCACTGTAGTCATCTCCCTTGTTGGAGAAGTAGACGTGGCCATTCGCACAGGTGGAGGCTGGCATGGGTACTCATTGAAAGGGAAACATGCTTTTATAGCCAGGAAGGTTTTGAAAAGATTAAAATCAACCCAGAGAAAGCCATCAGAGTCCCTGCTTTTTGGAGGGTTCTTCGTGAGCTCCAACGGGCTCTTCTGATCCTGGCCGTGGTCCAGCCTAGCACTGTGGGCCCTGCGGAAAACGCCGCACGGGCAGCAGAACCGAGGATGAGAACCAGAGCTGAGGACGGCTGCAGGCATGGCGTGGACTAACATAAGGCAGCACTTTGAAAGCATCTGACATTTAGGAAATTCACTTTGACCTTCAGCTTCCTCTTTCTCAGAAATAGGGTCAAAAATCCCCGCCCTAACACACACCTATGGCCAACAGATGGGAGACGGCATCTCCAATTTGTGGCATTTTGCTCTCTGTTTCTTGGGGCCTGTTTGTGCAGGAGGTGGGGGGGCTGGGGAGAGAAAATTGGTGGAGGATAATAAGGGAAGGGAAAACGACTTGGGGGGTCCAAGGTCATTGTTTAATGTGACAAAAGGAGACATTTTAATTTGAAGGAGTTATGCCA
>NW_023235135.1:0-1002 GCF_002007445.2 Ailuropoda melanoleuca | reverse complement strand
TTTTTTTTTTTTTCAAAGCACTTATACTCTAAGTAAGAAAGTGTACCCTCTGTTATTTCTTGTTTGCTCTTACCTGTACTACTAGTGATATTTTCAGTTCACAGTTCTTTGTAGGGGTATTTTCTCAGCTTTTTGTCCACTTTAGACTTTGTTTTTTTGAAACTGGATAATACTATCCAGAAATTTACTGAACCTGAAACAGGTATGTCACAATGCTTGACAACCTGTTCAGGGGGAATAAAAGAAGTTTGTCCCTGTAAATCCCTTCTGTTTGAACTCCCACCCTTTCCTTCAAGGAACATTTTATACCATGCAGGCCAATCCTTCATCTGTTGTTAGGATGGAATGAGAAGATCAGTTTTCATCATATTTTATACATTAGGAGAATTACTTTCTTTCTCTATGTGTAAATATTATTTATTATAGTGTTTTCTTCTTGCACCCTGATCTTGCTCACCTCCTGTGAAAATACATACACCTCATTCTCGAGATACTAATTGAGGGAATACAGAGAACAAATTAAACTCAGCCAACCAAGGGTATACACAAAGCTTTTTGAATGGTATCAGGGGACTTTCAAAACTGTCTTAGTAGGAAATCTAGTAAATCAGCTTTGGTAATCAGGAAGTTGTCGAATTCCAAACTTGTTATGGATGTGGACTATTATTCTGTTCTGCTTCTACCTTTGGATAGAAAGGTAGTTTCCAGAAAACTTCACATCAAATTATCCCACAATGTGTACCAATATTTTTTTACTTAGATAAATACCTAATGTTGTCAATTTCTTTAAAAGAAGAAGACGCACAATGTGATTTTTGTTTAATTTAAACTTTAGCTTAACAACAAAGGCATCTGGACAACTTAGAATAATTTTAGTATATGCATGGACTACTAATTTATTCAATTAATATTTCCTGAATATCTTTTAATATCTAGTATTTTTGTAGGAAGTTTTTTTCCCCTTACTGGAAATTAAAAAAAAAAAAAAAAAAAAAAGAAAAA
>NW_023235134.1:0-1002 GCF_002007445.2 Ailuropoda melanoleuca | reverse complement strand
GTGATTTTGGTGAGATCAGATGGTCCTAACTTTTTAAGGATGTGTGATTTAACCAATTAGTGCACTTACAGTTTGTACTATTTTATGATCACTAATCTCTGGTCGACAGCCGAAGTGGTATAGGCAGCAGTGGCCATATTTCCGAAGACGTGCCCAACCCAGGGCTTAACGCACAATGGCGCTTGCAATATGTGCACTGTGAGATGAATAAATGAAGGACAGCTGTAATAATTCATGTTATTTCCTGGACTGGTTGCCTTAGTAGCAAATACATAAGGCACAGAAATGAGTTCCAAAAGTCAAAAAGGGAAAGAAAGGCATGTAATTATATTTGAATAACATAAACGCTTTTGGAAGACATGCAGATCCGAAAGGAGTTGTATAAATGGATTGAGGAATAACAAAGGACTGGGGTGGCCTGATCTGTGTTCTCATTGGGAACGGTGGCCCTGGGCAGGACCTGGTGTGTGACGGAGAGAAAGTCTGCAAGGCTCAGATTAGTGACAAGAAGATGACCATAGGATTTAACGTTACTATCCAGGCCCACAAAGGCTCCGGGAATTACAAAACACTTTCTTTGCAGTTCATTCCCTGGATGACCGCCCCCTCCAAAGAGAAAGAGTAGGTCTGGAAATGGAGACCTGACTGTCCTCCAGCCCCATCCATCTGGAGAATGAATTAAATCAGATTTCTCTTCAGATCTATCTTAATCTATCATGTTATTGCACGCTTGTCCAAAAATGTTGTTTCTTCTTTTGAAACACTTGAAATTCTTCAAACAGGGAGCAAAGCTTATCGTTACCCAATAAATCATCCATTGCCTCATTAAAAAAAAAAAAGTTTATGCCTAATGTCTATTGCACCAATGTGACCATTTGAACTGCACAGTGGGTCTTTGTCAAGGCTTATTTCTCAAAGTGCACTAATGACCTACAAGCACTGATATGGGACTGCTTTGCGTGTGTCCATTTTGTCTACATTCCTTACTCACGAGTGCAGATT
>NW_023235133.1:0-1002 GCF_002007445.2 Ailuropoda melanoleuca | reverse complement strand
TTGTCTTTTTTTATACAAGAAATTTTAAATTTTGATGTCAGATCTAGAAATCATTTCTTTTAGGGTGTATCCTGTTCTTACCTTGTTTAAGAAATCCTTCCCTACTTCATGACCATAGAGTCCCCAATGTTTTGTTCCCAGTATTTAGAATTATAATTTCAAAAGTTTTGCTTTGTTCTATATTGGATTTATTAGGGTGCCAGTTGTGAAGTAAGAATCTTAGTTTTATTTCTCTGCAGCCAAAAGTCAGTTGGTCAGTCAGCCCTTTCCCTGTTTGTGTCATTTCTATTATATACTGTCCTACACCTGCTATGGTATCCTTCTGGGTTCTTTCTTATCTTCCCTGGATTGATTTGTCTACTCATGTGCTAATACCATATGGAATTAATTACCATAGTTTTGTAGTGTGATTGATACCTGGAAAGGCAAGTCCCCTTTGTTCTTTTGGTTTTATTTATCTTGGAAGTTATCTTACCTATCTGTCCTCTTACTCTTCATTGTGAATTTAAGAATTGGTTGGCCAAGCATCCCAAAGTGCTCTTGGGATTTTTATTGGAATTGCATTGAACTAATAGGTTAAGTTTAAGAGGACTGACATCTTTATAGTATTAAGTCTTCTTACCAATGAACTAAGTATTTCTCTACATTGATTCAGACCATCTTTTATGTCCTCCAATGAAATGTTATAATGACTTGCACCTCCATTTGTTATTTGCTGAAACGTCCAATATCTGAGTTCCAGACTACAGAACAACTCTATAGTAATAAAAACTATAGTAATGAAAAACACATTTTAAAGCAATCTGGGGTTCTATCAGATTGAGAGGGTAAAGCTAGCTTTTATTTTCTCCTGTTGGATGAGTCTCCTTCCTGTGTATATCAACAGTAATTCATACAAATGTACCGTTTGCCATTGCCAAGCAAAGTTTTTGAGCAGGCCATGAAAGCCTTCTGCGCCTTGGTTGACATTCATTCCACCAGCAGGCACTTGATCCAGTAGCT
>NW_023235132.1:0-1002 GCF_002007445.2 Ailuropoda melanoleuca | reverse complement strand
TTTTTTTTATTATTATTATTTTTGTACAGTGACTCCATGTGTGGAATTGTGTACTTCCATCAGGAATATTTCATATCTGATTGTCCTCTTTTTGAGGTGTTCACAATTATGAATGATCATTGCCTGGATTATTAATACATTAATTATGGTTTGAAAAAATGGTGATATTCTTTAATTTCTCCTTCAGTCATTAACTGGAATATATCTACAAGAAAAAATCTCCCTCAAATATTTGGTAAACCTGATGTCCATTTGTAGAAAAGGCAGGATAAATGTTTAATTCTTTCCCTTTACCAATTTTCAAGATAATGTGTTGATTCTTTAACATCCTACAATGGTGACCAGTAAGTTTAATTTTTAGAATATGATTATGAACTCATGGATTTAAACACACTTGCTGTATTTCAGTCTGTTCAAATTATTATCTGAATTTATGATCAAATTATCCTATCTCTGGTTCCTGATCCCTTGACATTGCCCAACTATTTTTTTTAATGACTTCCTGGATTCCTGTTTTAACAAAATGCTCCAGGTTCATCTTATAATTTCCTGTCCCAGATCTAGAGTCAAGGAACCCTGATTGTTTTTATTGGAAACTGGTATTTAGAGACTGCAGTATAGGCTTTGGAGGTTCTTGTTGTTACTGGGTTGTCCATTGCTTCTTGAACTTTGCAGTGGACAGAAGAAGAAATTTATCTTAATTTTAAGATAAATTATATCATGTGCTGATAATATTTTTAATTCACATTCAGAATTACAAGATTTTTGACTTTTGAAAAATTTTTAAAGATGTATTTATTTTGAGAGAGTGAGCACGTGGGTGGGAGAGAGGCAGAAGGAAAGAGAGAGAGAATCTTGAAGCAGCCTCCCCACTGGGTGCAGAGCCCAAAATGGGGCTCGATCCCAGGACCCCAAGATCATGACGTGAGTTGAAGTCGAGAGTTGGCTGTTTAACCAACTGAGCCACCCAAGAATGCCCCTAGAACATTTTAAACCTCTATG
>NW_023235131.1:0-1002 GCF_002007445.2 Ailuropoda melanoleuca | reverse complement strand
TCTTCCTCTCCCACTCCCCCTGCTTGTGTTCTCTCTCTAGCTGGCTGTCTCTATCTCTGTCGAATAAATAATTAAAATCTTTAAAAAAAAAAGAAAGAATGCTGAAATCTGGAAAACCTCACAAAAAAAAATCTCACAGTTATTTCTTTTTCTTAAAGATTTATTTATTACTTAAGGGGGGGAAGGGGCAGAGGGAGAGAGACAATTTCCAACAGACTCCACACTGAGCATGGAGTCCAACATGGAGCTTAATCTCATCTCCCAAGATCATGACCTAAGATGAAATCAAGGGCCAGATGCTTAATCAACTGAGCCACCCAGGTTACTTTCTACTGTAATTTTTATTTGAGCTCCACTTTGGAGTTCAGGTACTTATCCCACAATTTCTCTAATAATATCAAATATGGATAATATATTTAATCAATGGACTTGTTAATTTATTAAATTATTTTCAAATTCATTTATTCATTAATTGGCACATGCATGCTTTATTTCAACTATGTTCAACTATGTTCAAAAATGTTTATTGAGCTCCAGACACTGAGCTAGACACTTGTGATTCAAAGATGAACAAAATTTAGATTATACCTTAAGGAATTCAAAATTTAGTGGGGATAGGAGGAAATAGACACCAAAACATGTAATTTTAAAATAATGTAATCTGAGTAATATATAGAATTGTTGAATCACTATATTGTACACCTGAAACTAATTTAACACTGTGTGTTAACTATGCTGAAATTAAAATAAACCTAGAGAATATATTCAAATAAAAAAAATAATGTTGTAAAGTCAATAATAGTACAAGGTGTTGTGGATCACTGATGAGAGGCAGGAGAAAAATAGAACTATGAGGCAATAGGACATGGAAAAATAACTTTTTTTTATTAAAGATTTTTTTTAAATTTATTTATTTGACGGAGATAGAGAAAGCCAGTGAGAGAGGGAACACAAGCAGGGGGAGTGGGAGAGGAAGCAGCAGGCTCACAGCAGAGGAGCCTG
>NW_023235130.1:0-1579 GCF_002007445.2 Ailuropoda melanoleuca | reverse complement strand
GGTGGCTCCGTCGGTTAAGCGTCTGCTTTTGGCTCAGGTCGTGATCCCAGGGTCCTGGGATCAAGTCCCACGTCAGGCTCCCAGCTCAGCGGGGAGANTTCCTCAGGAAATCCCAGTTGCTTTCCTTTGGCTCTTTCTGCATAAGAAAGGATCAAAGGATCAAAGACAACATAAGGGGTTCTGCCAAGTGTTGGGTACATCCCTCCCAACCATGCCTTGGGGAATAAGTGAAAAAAACACGGTATATGCAGGATAGGTTTGCAGCCCCACCAAGTGCATTCGAAGATGGAATACTCCACTTATAAACCCGGTAATCTGCTAGATCTAATAATCCAGGCATTTCATTAGCTTTAGGCCAGGACTTTTTGAATCTCTGACAATTCTGGACATTTTCCTCTCCAGTCACAGTTTCCTGATACCTGCCACAGATCCCCTGGGGGTAAAATCAGGAGAAAAATTTACAGAACAGGCTTGGATATTTCCATATGGCTTTTCTTCAAAGTAAGCCGGTGCCTGCTTTACTCAAGGAGACCTGGGTCTGTGATCTGACTCAGGTCTGGCTGTTGAGTAAGAAGCTGTAAGTCCTCATTGGGCTTCGGAACCTCAGACATAAAGGAGCCTCAGCTGCGCAAGTCCAGTAAGAATGAGTTGGCTCCTCATCTGTTTTCTGTCCTAGGGACCGACTGACCACCTCCCTGCCCCCAAAGATGCTTATGGGCAAAGAATTTTTATTTATACTCCAGCCTTTTCGTGCATCAGGGAGCCTCAGCGACCTTGCCTCTGGTGTTTAAATGCCACTGGTTTCCGTTTACCACTGTGGGATCACATCACCCATACTGAAAGCAGGGCCCTGTTTCCACGGACGCACCTCTCACCTATGTTGCTTGCTTACAGAGCAGAGCCACTCTCGTGCTTTTTAAGTGACACGTGTCTTGGGCCAGAGTTCCGGAGTCCTGCCCCAGTTGGGGTGTCATAAGAGGAACAGCTGAGGAGGTCAGACCTCGGCTACAGAATCCACCCAACCACTTTGAACCTGAAGACGGGCGTCAGAAGCAGACATCCAATGGAAGAGGGGGCTCCCACTGGGCCAGCGATGACCAGAGTCACCCTCCCTTCTGAGGCTCCAGGTCCATAGACTCATGGCCTCTAGCCTGACCACGATGAAGTCCTCCCTCTTCTTTTTTTCTTTTTCCATTTTGAACATGACCTCAATGCAGGGAGGCGAATGGTCATGACTTGTCAGAGAGGAAGAATGTCCTCTACCCTTTCAAGGTCCTTTCAGAGGGACTAAGAATTAAATTGAGGAGTGCCTGGGTGGCTCAGTGGGTTAAGTGTCCTACTGTTGACTTCAGCTCAAGTCAGATTTCAGCCCCGTGGTGGGGACCCTGCTCAGCTTGGAATCTGCTTAAGACTCTCCCACTCCCTCTGCCCCATCCCCTGCCCTCCCTCTCTCTCAAATAAAAATACCTTTAGGGCGGAGGAGGAGTTAAGATGGCGGAGGAGTAGGAGACCCCTTTTCAGCTGGTCCCCTGAGTAGAGCTGGATAGGTACCAGGCCAGCCTGAACATCCACGGAATCA
>NW_023235129.1:0-1002 GCF_002007445.2 Ailuropoda melanoleuca | reverse complement strand
TCCATTTCCCTAAGGAGCATTTCACTGTCAAACACAACCCACAATGCTAAATCCCCCTCATACCCACCCTTTGGTGAGGACCAATGATCATAATCTAAAAAGACATATTCAAAGCCACGTAACATATTAGTATCTTTCTTAAGAGAAAATGTGCCTTGTTTATAAGATGAACACTTAACACATCATCTATTACATGTCTGACTCTCCAGTGGCTGTCTTGAGGTCCATGAACTCATTTAATGCTCATAATGACCAAAGTAGATAAGGTTATTATCTCCATGTTATAAATGAGACCATCAAGACTCAGAGAAGTTCTGAATTTACATATTAATTTTACACATAGTCACTGAAGGCCTTCCTTATAGCCAGGGGTCATACAGGCAATACAACTCTGGGTTGGTGAAGAAGGACACCACCTGAGTTCATATCCTACTGTGTGATCATAAGCAATGTACTTAAAGTTGCTGTGCCTCTTTTTTCTCCCCTCTAATGTGGAGATAGGGTTGTTTTGTTTTGTTTTCTTTTATAAGATTTAAATGCATGAGGTGAAGAATGAAAAGCATTTAGGGAGGTCTGCCATATAGCAAATGATCAGAATGTGTTTGCTAGTATTAATAAATAATAAGAAAGAGCCCTGCCATGTGAGAATAGGAAACAGTTAACAAATAGCTAATTTCCATTTCACAATAGAGGAATTAACGAGTCACTTAATGCACAAAGAAGGAGATAATCAACTGCCAGTAGGAGGAAGGGTTCCAGATTGAAGTGACTCCTCAGTTAGTAGGCATCCAGTGCTCAGGGATACATGCTACCCCCAAAAGAGTCATAACTCCCAACATAGCTCTGCTGTTAAGGATCGCTCTGTAAACACCCCTCAGTAACTATAGAATCAAATAAATCAACAATATCTGTCCAGAATTGTGTCCAGTAAAGATGAAAACATGCATTAAAGACATCTGCATGTTTTCATAAAAACTCAGAAGACCCCTTCTTTTTTTTTTT
>NW_023235127.1:0-1002 GCF_002007445.2 Ailuropoda melanoleuca | reverse complement strand
ACGGCAGAAATCAGTGCTATTGAGACAAATAAATCTGGGCAGAGGGATAGAGAAAATTAGGTGTGGAGTGCTACAATTTTCAATCAAGCGTTCAGTGAATGCTTCACTGCAAAGCTGTCATTTGACCAAAAACGTAAAGGAAATCTCACAATTAATAAGACCAAATCCAAATAGTGTCACTGTAGGGTGTTCTTGCTTGTTTGTATGTTTTTTACTGAACCTTGGACCAACACCCTGAGCTCCTAGGAAATCTGTATGAAGCTCCACATTGTGTAAAATGTTTGAGGCATGGCCAGGCACCGAGCAAGCAAGCATGAAGTCGGTCACGCAGTCCCTGGTCCCATTTTGTGAGGATCTAAGAACTGCTGATTTTCCAGGCTACTTGGCAGAGCCAGAGGTGAGCCTCTAAGGGGATGTTGGCATCATGGGCATCTGGAGGGGTTTTCTGTAGACCCATCTTCCCCAGATGGAGCACAATGTGTCTCCCCTTCCTGTAACTGCCCTATTCCCCAGAATTGGAATTTCTTACTGCTAGATCTGGACGCTAATCATCAGAGAGCCTCCTTGATGTGAGGAAAAAAAAAAACAAAAAACGAAGGCACCAGGCCTTCCAAGGATCCAGGGAGCCCCAGTCCCTGAGCCCGTGAACTGCTTATGACTTTGCTTTGGCCACTTCGTCTGCCTTCAACCTAGGCTCTTGTTTTCCAAGTTCTTTCAGACTCCTTCCCCAAGTTTCTCAGCTATGTCCCCTCCAGCACCTCCTCACTGACTGCCCCAAGCAAAACCAGCTTTGACAGATGTGCCTCAGTCATGGTTATCTCAGTTTGACTTTCAATCTAAGGGTCCTCTCTCCCTTATAGCTAATTGTGTTTTAAGACTTATTTTTAACTCTGTGAGTGTAATTTTAAGTATCAAGGGGCCAATAGGCAAGTGAGGCCCTTGGGCAGCTTTTAGAATATTTCATGTGGTGGATCACATTGGCATTTTGTCTTCTTTGATGTG
>NW_023235126.1:296-719 GCF_002007445.2 Ailuropoda melanoleuca | reverse complement strand
CAATAGTCACCAAGAGAACCAGTGATGACACAGTATGCATATGACCTGACTCTCAGGGTGTGTTCTTTTCTATAAATGCAGGTGGCCCCAGCACCATGGGGAAGTGGTACATATTCTGGAATCAGTCCGTTGCTGAGGAAAAATTTAGATGGTAAGGCAGGTGGGGGGATGTCCTCACTGTCCTCAGTGTGGAGAGCCATCTGATTCCAGGTTCCTGGTAGGACTGAGGCTTGGGAGTGTGGGGAAAAGCAGACTTCCAGGCGAGAAACTATGTGCATGTATCTCCAGTCCTGGGAAACCAATGCATTCACCCTGGGTGGTGTGGGTGTGTGTGCCTGAGGCTTGGGGGTTACGTGTCTTGTGTATGTGAATGTGAGTGTGTGTGTGTGTGAGAGAGAGAGAGAGAGAGAGAGAGAGAGAGAA
>NW_023235126.1:0-263 GCF_002007445.2 Ailuropoda melanoleuca | reverse complement strand
AGAGAAGACTGAGAAAGAGAGAGAGAGAGAGAAATGTGTTTCTCCAGGAGATATGTCAGACAGATACTGCATGATATCACCCTTCTCCAAAGCCATGTCATCACACTGCACATTTTAGAGACTTACTTCTGTGGGTGGCCCAGCAGGGGCACTTCAGTCCATGCTTGGAAACCAGCTGGCTCCATACACTCTAGCCTCGTGTCCATATCAAGCAAAATTCCATGAATATTCTTGAGCAACAAGAGGAATGTGCTGACAGGTAT
>NW_023235123.1:0-1002 GCF_002007445.2 Ailuropoda melanoleuca | reverse complement strand
CTGGCTCTTATAGCTGCGTTGATTTTGTAGAGATTCTAGAATTGAAGTTTCAGACCAAGGAAGAACTTAGTGTTCACCGTGAATACTGCTGCTACCACTAGTCCCCTGCTTACTAGTCCTGAAATGATCCAAATGATGAACCAGCCATAGAGCATTATTTGGTTGCCAAATAACAATTGGTGAAACAAATCCAAATTTTATAGACATGCAAAAGGACATGTGAATGTGTGAATGAGTGGATGTGTCTCTTCATTTTAGAAGTTTCTTTGTACTGTTTGTTCACAGGAATCACAACCAAACAAAATACACCTAATACGCAAAGATATGATGCATATACAAGGGAAGTTTGAGCCAAACAGAACACAAAGTGAAAGCACAGTTTTTGATGGGTGGGAATGACCATATCTCGACCCAGAGAGAAATGCTCATGTTCCCATCAGACTTCCTCAAAGAGACGACAGTAGATATAAAATCACCCATTTCCTGGGCCAAAGGGCCGGCCCAGCCTACCTCACAGCAAAGGTACTCAGGTTTTAGTTTCTGAAAATGAATTTGATCATACCCAAAAGTAACAACACACTCCCCAACTGCTGTTATTTCTTCTAACATACTTGCTGTGTTTTATATGTCATTTAAATAAAAGTCCTGAAAGTAACATGGAGGAGAGAAAAGAATATAACTTTTGGCCTCAAAAGTTTTGGCCTTATGATCTTCAGCAAGTTACTGAAGGTCTCTGACACTTGGTTACTTCAGCTATAAACTGAAGATAACGAACACCTATTGAGAGGATTAATGTGGGATTAAATGAAATGGTGTATCCATCTATAAGTCAGCTGACGGATAGAAGACACCAAGAAAGCACAGTCGTTATTAGTAATATTATTTGAGTAAAGACCAAACAATGGCAAATCCTCTCCCATCTTCCCCAGATTACCTTCTCTCCTGCCTAAGCTCATACTGAAGGAGAATAAAACCTCTTTTTTTTTAATAAATGTTCTTACT
>NW_023235122.1:0-1002 GCF_002007445.2 Ailuropoda melanoleuca | reverse complement strand
CAGGCTCCTCTGCTATGAGCCTGCTTCTCCCTCTCCCACTCCCCCTGCTTGTGTTCCCTCTCTCGATGGCTATCTCTCTCTCTGTGTCAAATAAATAAATAAAATCTTAAAAAAAAAAAAAGGTGCAACACAGCTCAGTAAACTACAGACTTCCCCATAATAACTACTTCTGTGCATTTGGGATTTTTTTTTTTTGGAGGGGGTTTTTTCGAGGGGTGTCCCCATTTTGCTGGTGCTCTATGCATGTGCTCAAACTATGTGTTAGGTGCCCCAGCCTGGCGGAGGGGTGTTCCAGGCAGAAGGAGCAGTGTAAGAAGAGAAAAAGAAGTAAAACAGTATGATTAAGTACACTTGAGTGAGAAGATACTGGAAGGTGAGTGGGGAGACATCTTGCTGGAAGGTTGCTGGGGGACAAAGGACGAATGGTCTTGAGCACCCATAACAAATGCATGCATTCTTTTGTTCTTAGGATTCTAGGCACTTTTCATATATTAACTCATTTAATTATTCAACAATCCTGTGAAGTCGGTAAAATGATTACTTCACTTTACAAATGAGGAAAACTGGTTAAACACTTTCTTCAGGTTCACGGGGCTAGGTGGGAGGCAGAGATATGATTTAAGGCCCAGGAAGTCTGGGCCCCAAAACCCCTTCCTTTAACCACAATTATTATGTCACTAATCAAAGGAGTTTGTAGTTCAGCCCAAAGATGATAGGGAGTGATTTACTGGAAAATGAAATTTGATTAAAATGAATGTAGAGAATTCCCATTAAAACCTTCTGAGCTGAGCTTGGATGCTATGGGAATACCGACACAAGAACGAAGTGATACATCTGTGAAGAAGAAAAGCACAGGCCCCCAATGGCATTGCTTAGGTTAAGGCCCCAAGTCAGTAAACCAAGACTTAATACCTAACCTAAATGCAGTTTCGATCCCCCAGGAATGTAACCTTTAACCACTCAACAGGGGAGTTTCCTGGTCAGCACTAGAAAGTTTACTGA
>NW_023235121.1:0-1002 GCF_002007445.2 Ailuropoda melanoleuca | reverse complement strand
CAAGTCAGGGATTAGTCAGGAGAAGTCAGGCTCATTCCAGGAAGGAGAAACCACAAGTGGAATGGCAGAGGGTCCTATACAGTTCGCAAATTGCAACTAATTTAAAAGAGTGTTACTTAAAACTGTGATCCACCACCTCACTGGCAGACTGTCTGCAGGAAATAAATTCAGAGATTGGGAGTAAGTGTATAGAAACAGTTCTGGAAAGTTGACCCTGTTGTGACATGAAAGCATCAGTGGACTCACTGTTGCCTTGAATACGGTATAGATCAGTTCTTGTATTGTCAAACTAGTGTAGTGAGTCACATGTGTCATGAGCAGTGTCCTACTCACATGCAGTAGGACCATGGACGTGTCCACTTGGATTAGAAATAAAACTAACAAAAGCAACAGGTCCTACAACCCGGTCTGAGAAGCACTGATTTAGAACATCTGACACATAGGAAGGTGGGATGGAGAGAAACCAAGAGAGGAAAGGGAGGGTCAGGTCAGATCATCAACAGAACAAGTTTATTATAGAACTCATTTAATCTGTCCCTTTAGGACTACAAACTCTTCGTCAATGAGTGATTTTAGTTTAGACATCTCTGTATTCCTCACAACTGTCCAGGTTTGTGCTGTCAAAAACTTTTTGAATAAAATTATTTGTCCGTGTGTGGGGTTTCCAGCATAGGAAGAGCCTAGTTAGGCTCCATGTAGCATTTGAGGCTTTCTTGATGCATTAGTGCTATTGTGAAACACTGGTGCAGGTTTACCTGATCTGTCAATTTTCCATTTTGTTCAGTAACTTGGAGCTTCAAGCTAGGCACTGAGGATATGGCCATGAAATAGACCCACTCTCTACTGCCAAGTTGTGTTAGTGGACACAGAGGAAGGAGCCATACCTGGGGTTCACAATGAAGCCATACTTCAAACAAAGTAGCCCCTAAAATTTCCAGTGATCTTTTCAAGACTACTTAAATTTTAAAAAGCTGTTCAGATTTGTATTGAATATGAAAAAAA
>NW_023235120.1:0-1002 GCF_002007445.2 Ailuropoda melanoleuca | reverse complement strand
ATGAGATGAAGGGCATCTATAAGACAAGAGAATAGGCCTTAGAATAAAAACCAACCCTGCCAGCACCTTGATCTTGGGCACCTACTCTCTGGAAGTGTGAGAATTAAATTTCTGTTGTTGAAGGTATGCAGTCTATGGTATTTTGTTATGGCAGCCTGAACAGACTAACATGATAATTTAATAGTTTTGAGAAAGTACACGAAACTGTTGAAATGAGGGAGAAAAGATGTAATGAAAAGAATACTAGAATTTGAGTCAGAAAATCTGTATTCCTGTGCTAGTTCTAATACCTGGTAGCTATGAAATTTTGGACAATTTATTTAGCCTTTTTGATCCTTCTTTCTTCATTCAGAAAATAAAAACAAAAATTCCTCCCAATCATGGTTGTTGTAACCAGGGTGTCTATCATAGTAGGTACTCAATAAATAGATTTTTAAAAGATAATGAGATCAAGGAGGTATTCTGTGAGGAAGAGATATAGTAGTTAAAGATACTATATCTCATAATTCTATATTACTGCCTAGAGCAGAATATGGCAACAGTCATGCTGTGTTTCATTCTATCAACATTTAGAAAATATTATTGGTGGCCTAAATATTCACTTTTTATGGTATCATTAGTGACTGAGGTGATATTTTCAATGCTTTAATCAGTAATTTATCAAAGAAAATTGATGATGATTCTATGCCACATTTTTTCCCCAATTCAATGCCTACTAAAGTATGCATTGCTTGCTACTATAGACAAGGCAAGGTGTCTATTCTAGTTTATTCAGCAATTAAGAAGTTGTGTGATTTATAATTTTTAATTGTCTAAAGTGATGACATGTGGGAGAAATTTACCTGTTGTCAGTATTAAGAAGAATTTTATTTTTATTTAAAACTGGTTTTATAGACACTACATTTTTTTTAAGATTTTTTATTTATTTATGGGACAGAGAGACAGCCAGCGAGAGAGGGAACACAAGCAGGGGGAGTGGGAGAGGAAGAAGCAGGCTCCCAG
>NW_023235119.1:0-1002 GCF_002007445.2 Ailuropoda melanoleuca | reverse complement strand
TATATATATAATCTCCCTTCCTCAGGCATTCCTGCTCAGGCCCAAGGTTTTTTGTTTTGTTTTAAAGATTTTTATTTATTTATTTAAGAGAAAAGAGAGTAAGCACAAGCAGGGCGGGAGGGGCAGAGGGAGAGGGAGAAGCAAACTCCCCGCTGAGCAGGGAGCCCGATGCGGGGCTCCATCCCAGGATCCTGAGATCATGACCTGAGCTGAGGGCAGACGCTTAACCAACTGAGCCACCCAGATGTCCCCCAACCCACTTTTAAACCACAGACTCAAACACACTTTGCTTTTGCCAGGACAGACTGAAAGTGGGCTGCCTGCCCATGTGGCAGTGAGTTGCTGGCAGGGACCTGGGCTGGGTCTGGATGCAGCGCCAGCCCTGAGTAGCAGGGGGCTGGAAAAGGCTGAGGGACAGGTGTGGAAGGGAATCGGGGAAATGAGCCGAGGGGCAGTGCCAAGGAGAGCGAGGCCATTTGTCAGATCCGAAGGGCCGGTGGGAGGTTGGGTTGACAGTCGAAGCAAGGAACAACTGGTTGGATAAATGAAGAGTGGGAGGTGGAGGAGGCCAAAGGACTCGGAACACAGGCTATTCACTCTGAAGGTTGCCTGGGCTCTCTCCGTGGGGCTGGTGGGGGAGGCAGAGAAGGTTTGGCCAACTTCAAGAGGGTCTGCCACAGGTTGGACAGGTTGGAGGGTAGTTCTGTGAGAGTTAGGAAACGGAGACTGCTCTGGGCCAATGCAGACTTACCCCAGGGCATATGGCTTGGGGATGGAGTATGGGCTAGATTGCACTGTCCTAAGTGGTCCGTGTTGTGCAGTGCACAGCCTGGACAACCATGATGGGCCCTGGCTGAGAGACTTTGGGTTAGCCAGATGCTTTTTTCTTCACAGTTTAACTCCTGTCTTCCCAATGGTCCCCCATGCAAAGCACATCCAAATCTCCTCTAACCCCATGGGGCGAGGGCACCAGGAGTCAGAGCTGGAGTTGGCATCTGCCTG
>NW_023235118.1:0-1365 GCF_002007445.2 Ailuropoda melanoleuca | reverse complement strand
CTGAAGGGTTTTAATCAGGAAAGGATGCTGTATTTTGTCAGATGCTTTTTCTGCATCAGTTGAGAGGATCACATGGTTCCTGAGACTTTTCTTGTTGATACNGTTTTTGGTGTTATTGTAAATGGGATGGATTCCCTAATTTCTCTTTCTTCAGTCTCGTTATTCGTGTATAGAAATGCAACTGATTTCTGGGCATTGATTTTGTATCCTGCCACCTTACTGAATTGTTCTATAACTTCTAATAGTTTGGGAGTGGATTCCTTTGGGTTTTCCATATAGAGTATCATGTCATCTGCAAAGAGAGACAGTTTGACTTCTTCTTTGCCGATTTGGATACCTTTGATCCCTTTTTGTCTTCTGATTGCTGTTGCAAGGACTTCTAGTACTATGTTGAATAATAGTGGCGAGAGTGGGCATCCTTGTCGTGTTCCTGATCTTAAGGGAAAGGCTTCCAGCTTTTCCCCATTGAGAATAATGCTTGCAGTAGGCTTTTCATAGATGGCTTTTATGAGATTGAGAAATGTACCCTCTATTCCTACACTCTGAAGGGTTTTAATCAGGAAAGGATGCTGTATTTTGTCAAATGCTTTTTCTGCATCAATTGAGAGGATCATATGGTTCTTGAGTCTTTTCTTGTTGATATGATGTATCACATTGATTGATTTGCGAGTGTTGAACCATGCTTGCATCCCAGGTATGAATCCCACTTGGTCATGATGGATAATCCTTTTAATGTACTATTGGATTCTATTAGCCAGGACCTTGTTTAGGATTTTGGCATCCATATTCATTAGAGAAATCGGTCTGTAATTCTCCTTTTTGAGGGGGTCTTTGCCTGGTTTGGGGATCAAGGTAATATTAGCCTCATAGAATGAGTTTGGTAGCTTTCCTTCTGTTTCGATTTTTTGAAATAGCTTTAGGAGAATAGGTATTATTTCTTCTTTGAATGTTTGGTAGAAGGAAAACCATCCGGGCCTGGAGTTTTGTTACTTGGAAGATGGAAGGTTGTTTATCACTGACTCAATNACTCAATCTCTTCATAATTAATTGGCCTGTTTAAGAAATCAATTTCTTCCTGTTTCAGTCTTGGTAGTTTATAGGTTTCCAGGAAGGCCTCCATCTCTTCCAGATTGCTTAATTTATTGGCATATAGCTGTTGATAAAAGTTTCTAATAATCCTTCCAATTTCATTTGTGTTGGTCGTGACCTCTCCTTTTTCATTCATAATTTTATTAATTTGGGTCCTTTCTCATTCCTTTTGGATAAGTCTTGCCAGTGGTCTGTCAATTTTATTGATTCTCTCAAAGAACCAGCTTCTTGTCCTGTTGATCTGCTCTACTGTACTTCTGGTTTCTAATTCATTGA
>NW_023235117.1:0-1002 GCF_002007445.2 Ailuropoda melanoleuca | reverse complement strand
GGGGGGGCCGGGGGGATGGCTGTGGAGCCCCTGGTGTGGCGTCAGAGGACTCCAGCCCAACTTCACTTTGGCACCTGCCAGCTCTGTGACCTCAGGCAAAATGTAAGTGGTTCTTTGGCTTATCAATGAAGACAACATTTTTTTGGTTATTTTAAAGTAATGCTACATCTGTGGTAGGTGCTCTTTACCCATCTCACCCAATGATTTTTATGTATCTAAAGAGAATGTGTGTAGCAGTGTTTAGACAATTGTGAAGAGCTGTGTAAATATAAGATTAAACATCATAAAAATTGTTTATGCCCAACTTTATAGTGAAATAGGTGTTGCATAAAGCGGTTGTATTAGTGAAGGTTTGGTTGCGGATGGTAGAAACCAGTTGGGACTTGCCTGCCAAGAAGGGAGTATTTTGAAGTTTATAAGGGTAGTTCGTGTGACTTTAGGAATGGTGGTGCTGGGGGCGGTGGGAGCGGCAGGGTGGTTGAATGTGTACACCCCTACTCTACTCTTTGCGTCCATCCGGAGTCTTTCTTTTCTTTGGCTCCAACTTGCTTCCTCTACCTGACGGGGAACATTTTGATACTATGAAGGTTGTACGATATACACATGACAACAGCCTATAGGTTGAGAAGGTAAGAAGGCAGAGCTGGAGAAGTGGATGCCATAGAATTACCTTGATTTTGGTGAAGAGAATATGAATTTCAAATTTATGCCAATGTCAGTTAATACTGACCTTCAGATTTAAAAAACTAAAACCCAAATGTTCTGAAACAGTCTAATATCCTAGGGTCTGCCTGTCTTTAATTTTTAAAGTTAGACCCTATTACATGATTATCTTTTTCTTCAAAAATTGACATTATAAAGGGCTAAGATAAAAAGATAGATGCACCTAATTTAAAGAAATGAAAATTTACCTAAAAAAAAAGACAGTTACAATTTTTCAAAAGAAATCTTCACTTAAAAATTTCACCATGTAATTCTTCTGAAAGGAAATGAGCTCTGAAA
>NW_023235116.1:0-1002 GCF_002007445.2 Ailuropoda melanoleuca | reverse complement strand
TGAAAAGGAAGTAATACTGCCCTCCCTACCTACATGGTAAACTTGTAGGCAGGAAAGCTCCTTGTAAAATCTCAGGTACGATATAGTTATATATTTTATGGAGGTTTTAGGCATCATAACTGGCAGTAGTAATCAGCTTTCAAAACCCTCTTAGGATTTTGATTTCATCAGATTGAGTAGTTTAAATTCCTTTAAAATTCTAGCTTTATGATCCTTTGTTTATGGCTAGTATTTTTCTCCAAAGCATAGTAAGATTCTGATTTATTTTTTGTTTTCATTTTGAAGCAAAAATTGATGCGCTCACATATTTTCCCCAAATTGCTTCAGGTGCTTCAATTACAAGAAATGTGTTTCAATCAGGCCAGGCTCAGGGAAGTGCTGGAGGCAGGGAAGCCATTTGGGACACCCTGCGCCCTGCTGCCTTGTTCCTTTGTGCACAATAACACTGAGTTTCTTCTCATC
Organism: Ailuropoda melanoleuca; assembly: GCF_002007445.2. Classification (NCBI taxonomy): domain Eukaryota; kingdom Metazoa; phylum Chordata; class Mammalia; order Carnivora; family Ursidae; genus Ailuropoda; species Ailuropoda melanoleuca. The sequence goes on along the minus strand of NW_023235116.1, from coordinate 540 downwards.
TCCTAGCAAATTCTTGCTTGTCAAGGACAACAACTTGCTGCTACATGAACTCAGGTTAATAAGATGACTGTAAGCACCATCATTGTCATCATTATTATCCTTATTTTCTTTTGCCTTCACTTGAGAAGACAGGACTGGGAAGAGGAGTCACTTCAGCCAAAGGACTGGATTTTAAACATGGTTCCAACAAAGTGAGAGCACACGGAGGGAAGCTGTGTTTTTCAAATATTTTTTTTCCCCAAATCACACCGGATATACAATTGTGTCTAAAAATTCTGGATTGTATTTTATGTGCAATCTCCTATAGCTCAGAAGACATAGCTTACCATTTTAGATGGGGTGCCATGACACGCAGTCAGTTTGTACAGGGATGCTTTATTCCGGCTGTGGTCATTTAGAAAGCATCCCAACTTTTTTTTTGGGGGGGCAGTGTTTTTAAAATGATAGATTTTTATTTTATGCATACTCAATAAAGTTTTCAATGTGTATAAGTGGTTTATTTCTACCTTTTTCTCATGGTGTTAATCATATCAGAGTGTT
>NW_023235115.1:0-1460 GCF_002007445.2 Ailuropoda melanoleuca | reverse complement strand
AAAAAAAAAAAAGAAAGAAAGACTAAATTTGAAGAAATACAAGAATATGTAAATACAAAGCAAAGTAGGAGAAACAAAAGAAAGAAGAGGAAAAAAGTGACTATAATGCAATAGAAATAAAGATACAAATGTTTTTCAAGTGAAAGATATAGAAGACATGCAAAGAAATATTAGGTATAATTGAAATACCTAAAGAAGGAAAACGTAACAATTGAAAAAATTAAAAATTTAAAGTGCAATGTAAAGAATTTTTTCTTCTGGAAAAAATATCATATTGAACTGCACACCAAGCACTTGTGAAGTATAACCTGGAGCAGTCAACACCAACTCATACCTAGTAAAGTACTATTGTACTTTAAAGATACGGAGGAAATAACATTCAAAAACACTAAGTGACCAATAAGGGAATAATAGGATAGATTGGCCTCAGATTTTTCAATAACATTTTATAACCGCAGAAAGTGGAGCATATCTATAAATCAGATCCAATCTCACACCTTTCCTCTCCTCAAACACTTCCCTTATTCCTGGAGCTCAAGGTAGGTTATCAGCAAAATCTTCTCTATCTTCAATCTATCTTTCTGATATTTCCCTCCACCTTTTTGCTCCAGTGGAAATTTGACTATTCCCTTATATTACTACTTCTCCTCAATCTCTCTTAAGTGGAGCCTGATTTCTCTCCTTGCCCTTAATGAGATAGAATTGAGTGTCCTCCTTACTCCTCATTGCTGCTTGTAGATCATTAAATTTCTTTCCTACTAAACCTCTAGGCTCCTTTGAAGTTCATTCCATCAGTCTATACCATCATGTAGTGGGCTGAATACTGGTCCCCCAAAATAACCCAGTCTTAATTCCTAGAACCTGTGAATGTTACCTTATATGGCAAAGATGTGATTAAGTCAAGGATCTTGATATGGGGAGAGTATCCCAGATTATCCAGGTCAAGTACACCCTAAATATAGTAAATGTCCATTTAAGAGGAATGCAGGGAGAGATTTGACAAAAGATGAGAAGGTGGTAGGACAACATAGGCAGAGTTGAGTGATGTGTTTTAAAGATGGAAGGGGACACAAGCCAAGGAATGAAGGAAGCCACCATAGGCTTAAAAGACCAGGAAATAGGGTTTTTTGCTCAAAACCTCCAAAAGGAACCAGGCTTGACACTGTAACATTAGCGTAGTGAAAGTGATTTTGGAATTCTGACTTCCAGAGCTGTAAGTGGTAATTCTTTACAGAAGCAAAATGAAACTAATCTACCCCACTTGGATGCAGTCATCTACAGATGTCCAGGGCATCCAATCTCACTTCATTCCTAGAAGATTATAATACCTGGCTTAATATCTTACCTCCTACTCTATCTCAGCAAATAACACATCATCCCCTGTCATTAACAGTAACCGGACCTCTCACCATCCATAATCTCAGTTTATAGGAACTTATTCACTGACCACTACCTTCTGT
>NW_023235114.1:0-1002 GCF_002007445.2 Ailuropoda melanoleuca | reverse complement strand
GCCTGTATTTACAAATAAAGTTTTGCTGGGACACAGCCACACGCATTTGTTTGCAAGTTGTTTATGGCTTCTTTCACTCCACAAGGACAGAGCTGAGTTGTTGTAACAAGACCACGTGGCCCACAAAGCCTGAAATATGTACTGTCTGGACTTTTGCAAAAAAAGTTCACTGACCCCGACTCTAAAGCATCAACATTATTCATGTGCATATATGGCCTCTCTATAGTGCTCTTGCTTCCACCCTTGTTTCATGGACTTCGAGTTCAAAATTTAGTTGATTATTCTCTTTAATTCATGATAGTCGTCTTTGGCTGTGCAAATCGATACTGTATCATTGTCACATCTTGTGTTGCATTACATTGGATTTCCATCCTTCAATCCCCATCCATGTTCTCATTTTATTCCTAACTATGGCCTGGTTGGATCAGGTCAGAAAATAGACTCTCTGTGAAGTCATGTCTCCAAAGTTTTTGTGATTTAATTATGGCCCAAGAAGTGGTCAATTTTCATATAAATTCCATGCATTACAGAAAACAATGTATAGATGTTGAGTATAGCATTGTATATATTTCCGTTAAGACAATTTTATCAATTGTGTTAACCAAATCTTTTGTGTCCTGACATTTTATCTGCTTGTTGTGTTCCTCTCTGAGAAATGTGTGTTAACATATTTCCCTTTGATTATAGAATCATCGGTTTCTCTGCGTAGTCTGTCAAATTTTGCCTTGTTCAGAACACCATTAGATACATAAAAATTAAGAATTGTTATATATTTCTGATAAATTGAATCTTTCATCATTTGAAGTATCCCTTATCTCTTGCTTAAATCTATGTCTTCTGATATTAATATAGATACTAGAGGATTTTTTTGGTTCATGTTTGAATTCCATATATTTTCTTTTTCTTTGTGCCTTCCTGCTTCTTTGTTTTATAGATATGTCTGTGATAAAGAGCGGGTTGTTGTCTTTTTTTTTTTTTAAATGGATTCTTTTTTTTTTTTTT
>NW_023235113.1:0-1002 GCF_002007445.2 Ailuropoda melanoleuca | reverse complement strand
TAAATAAATAAATAAATAAATAAATAAATAAAACACTGAAGTTTGGCTGAGTGACAACTACACATTGGGCAAACAAAAAGAAAACCACAATGGAGTAGAAATGGAGGTTGGAACACGATCTCACCATAAACTCCACCGCTGACACAGTATCCTACAACTGGGAGGAAACTCAAAACCCCGGAGCTTCTCCCAGAGGAACAAAAGGTTCAAATTCCATGTTGGGCATCTCAACTTTTAAGACATACACTTAAGAGAGGAGCCTCCAAAGCACTTCACTTTGAAAAACAATGGTGCTCATGTTCCAAGAGCCATAAGACTCTAATCTGAGAAACCACTCTTAAGGACTCACCAGGGTGCCTGGACTCACCCCAGAACCCAGCTCATAGTCAGACAATCGCATCCAGACTTAAAGTGAAGGAGACTCACCTGCTTATATTAAAGCTTCAGCCTGAGGGCTAGGCATCTAATTTAACACACACATGTAGGAGCCTGCTGGAATACTCTCCAGGGATGGAAACTGGTAAGTGCCATCTTCATGCTCCCTTTGACATGTTCCAGAACCGGTATCTCCCAGAAGAGAGCTTTTACATGCAGCTGGTGCCTGATTTTTACAGCTGCCAGACATCTTCTAATCACCTGGCTCTGAAGGCCAAGGGAGTTTGGATTCCTGGTACCATGAAACTGTAATGATTTCACCCAGAGAGGAGGTCGTACTCCTGTCTGGCACCCTGATTTTTGCAACTGCCATCTGGAGACTCCTCTATATCATGTGGCTCTGGTGGCCAGTGGGGCTTACACTTGCAGGCCTCACAGCACTGTAACTAGTGAAGAAAGATTGCTTAAATAGCTTCCACCCCAGGGCACAGAGGAGGCAACAGACCCAGGGGTGCAGACTCTCTGTGAAGAAGACCAATTAGCTAATCATTATGACCAGGGCTTGATGGGTAGGCTTCTTTTTTTTTTTTTTTTTTTTTTTTTTTTTTTTTTTTTTTTTTTTTTTTT
>NW_023235112.1:0-1001 GCF_002007445.2 Ailuropoda melanoleuca | reverse complement strand
CTCAGACAGGATTTTTATGTTGCAGCCTGGGGGTAAGATTCTTTCCTTCCTGGAAAAACCTCAGTCTGTTCTCTTAAGGCCTTCAAGTGATTGGATGAGGCCCACCGGTATTAGGGAAAGTAATCCGCGTTAAGTAGAAGTCAGTTAATTGTAGATGAGAACCACACCTACAAAAAAAAAATATCATCACAGCGGGGTGCCTGGGTGGCTCAGTCAGTTGGGCATCTGCCTTCAGCTCAGGTCATGATCCCAGAGTGCTGGGATCGAGTCCCGCATCGGGCTCCCTGCTCAGTGGGGAGCCTGCTTCTCCCTCTCCCCCTTGCCCCTGTCCCACTCTCTTTCTCTCTCTCTAGTAAATACATAGAATCTTAAAAAAGATATACTTACAGCAACACCTAGACCATTGTTGGTCATCAGAGCCTCACATAAAGCTCCTCACAAGGCAGGAGTTAAAGGCCCGGTCCCTTGACCTTGACTCCCACCTCTGAAGGGTCAGCCCAGCTCCAGAGGGCCCCCTGAGCTCATCTGAGGCCTTTGCTGGGGCTTGATCGCAGTTCACCTTCCCCCCTGCCCAGTCCTGCTTCCTCCACCTGCACCCATGCGTGTTGACCCGGAGAGCATAGCTTGTTGATTTCCCTGCCTGCTTATCTCCAGCTCCGGTTCCCCTCCCCTGGGAACCCATCCCACAAACCAGTTAATTGGCAAAGTCAGGCCACAGCAGTGGACCGTCATTTCCTGCCCTGCCTTTACTACCGTGTGTGTGTGTAATTCACCCTCACTGTAATTCACACTCACCTTTAAATGACCTCCAAAAGCAAGAAATATGACGCCAGTGGACAAAGTATTTAAAATTCACAAGTAATCCCCCAAAACTTGTATTAAGTTCTTTTCCGTAAATCATTTAGTGACTAGTCAAGAGATACTGCACTTGGGGCGCCTGGGTGGCACAGCGGTTAAGCGTCTGCCTTCGGCTCAGGGCGTGTTCCCATCGGTATGGGATC
>NW_023235111.1:0-1001 GCF_002007445.2 Ailuropoda melanoleuca | reverse complement strand
GATCCCAGAGCACTGGGATCACGCCCTGAGCCGAAGGCAGACGCTTAACGACTGCACCACCCAGGCGCCCCTTATTGCACCACTATTAACAATGGCCAAGATATGGAAGCAACCCAAGTGTCCATCAATATAGAAATGGATATCTACCTACAGTGGAATACTACTCAGCCATAAAAAATGAGATCTCGCCATTTGTGACAACATGGATGGACCTAGAGGGTATTACGCTAAGTGAAAGAAGTCTGATGGAGAAAGACAAATACCATATGGCTTCACTTAAATGTGGACTCTACAAAACAAAACAAAACCAGGGACAGACCCACAGAGAACAAACTGATGGGTGCCAGAGGGGCAGTGGGTGAGGGGATGGGCAAAATGGGTAAAGGGGAGTAGTAGCTACAGGCTTCCATTAGGGAATGAAAGGTACCACATAGGGTGTTTAGTCAGTGATGCTGTGACAGCACTGTATGGGGACAGATGGTAGCTACACTTGTCGTGCGCATAGCATAGCCTATAGAGTGGTCAGATCACTATGTTGTACCCCTGAAACCAGTACAACATTGTGTGTCATCTGTACTTCCATGACTTTATGTTATTGAACGTGGACTTTACTATGTGGGCAAGGGGAAATCCCTGAAGTTGCTCTGGAAGTGGAGTTGGGGAATTTTTCCGGGGGAGAATTGTGTGGCCTAGGGAACTTGGAACATAGTCTGGAGGGGAAGCCGTGGCCATGCATGGGTGTCTTCCTTGGTTCCTAGGATTTCCTGTGTGGAGGGGCACGGCCAAGGGACAGCCAGCATGGGGGCCTGTAAAGTATGGGGTTCAGGATGGCATTCCTCCTGCTGAGCTGTTAGGGCAGTACTGTTCCCTTCTCTTCTAATCTGTCCAAATAGCCATCTTTAAAAACGCGCCCTAAGTCCTCACTCCTGCAGCCCTTCATCATTGTGACAGTTCTGTGTATCTCCTCCTTCTCAGTTGTTTGCTCTTTGCCTTTCTCTGTA
>NW_023235110.1:0-1001 GCF_002007445.2 Ailuropoda melanoleuca | reverse complement strand
CCGCCGCTGTCGTCGCCGGGGCCGCCCGCGGCGCCGCCGCCGGTGTTGAAGGACGAGTACATGCAGATCTCCCGCTCGCTGCGGGGAAAGGACCAGTAAACGATGCGGCGCTGCACCGGCTCCGGGATGCGCTCGAAGCGCTCCTCCACGCGCTGGAACGGCCACTTCTCCGCCACCTTGCGCGCCGCGATGTCCAGCAGCGACTCCGGGCTCTGGGTCTTGCCCGGCGGCAGCAACCCCAGCGCCGCGCCGCCCCCGCACGCCGCCGCAGCCGCACTGCCCGCCCGTTGGCCTGGCCGACAGGCAGAGCTGTAGCCGCCACCCGCTCCTCCACCGCCACTGCTGCCCCCGCCGCCACCGCCGCCGCCCGGCCGGCAGCAGAGCCGTTTCGCGGGAGGAGGCTGCTGTCCGCGCTCCGCCATGACCGCGCCGCTTCTAACCCGACAGCGGAAGTGCCGGGACCCTATAAACGGCACAAGGAAGCGCGACACGCACACGCCGCGGCGACGCCACGCTGCCATCTAGGGCCAGCCGCTCCTTGTACGGGCACAAGAGGCGGGGCCTCCTCCATGACGTCGGAATTGAGGCGGGGCACCGATAGGGGGACCTAGGGCCAGGGGCGGGGACTATGCAAATCGCTGAGCTGAAACATAAATAGAGCACTCCGCGGACACGGGGGTAGCGGGGGCGGCGAGGTTGGGTACCCGATGGGTTGTGAGAATGTCAGGCTGTTGTGACGCGGGGGGCGGGGCTCAGGCGGGGTTCCCGCGGGAGGGGACGGACCACCGGGCCGGGCCTAAGGTGGGTGGGTCTCTGTGCCCCCTGCCAACTCAACTTCCCCCTCCAATTCCTTGTTTCCCTTTGATGTCCGGCAAGTGAGGACGCGCCTCGAGGGTCGAAACGCGGAGGGAAAGGGAGATGGGAGGGATGAACTCGCGAAAGGGTCCGGACTAAATGGGGGGCGGGGCCCGCGAGCCAATGCCCCACCCCCCCCCCGTCTG
>NW_023235109.1:0-1001 GCF_002007445.2 Ailuropoda melanoleuca | reverse complement strand
TTCAGCGGAGGGGAAATAAATAAAATGTGTGGTGTTTGGGAAAAGGGAAAGAGGCTGTGAATTTCTCACATGTTAGTGTTTTATCTTGTTACGAAAAAGAGTACTGTTGGAAAAGAATATATCCTAAGAGCGCGTTCTTCCACTGCAGAAGCTGCCCCCAGAGAAAAGCTCAGACTTTGCTCTTAGCTATTCAGGGAACCATTGCTCTTTGGCCTGCTCATCTGAACGCAATAGTTTTCAAAATCAGATATCCCACTGGAGCAATACTATGGCCCAGATGGTCAAATTATAACATCTACTATTCCATTTTTTCCGGCTCAAATAATTTCTCTCAAGACTAATGATGAATAACTGTGGGGTGAAAGCTAGTATTTTATCAAGTGCTTGAATAGATCCAAATTTTCCTCAGAGGTACTTCAGCGGTCCATGACATTTGTAAAACTGGCATATGGGGAATAAGACAAGTCAAATCCTCAACTTTTATAATAAAATATAATTTTCCCTCAGGACTGTCTGATAGTCAAAGTATGAATCATGAACTATGGGTTATAGAAACAGAGACAAATGGTTTTGTTTTCTGTCCCCACTTCTTATTAATTTTATATTCTTCAGAGTTTTAATTAATAACCTTAGGTTTCAATTTCCTCCTCAGTATAATGGAGGCAGTAAGTTTATTTTTTAAATAAATGTAGTAAAATGAAAACATTTAACGCAATGCCTTGTGACATTGCATAAGAATATCAGTACTCAACTCCTTGGTTCCTATCAAAAGTCCAACTGATGTATACCCTGGAGAAAATGACTAAAAAGAATGATATCCATTTTTTCCACTATGACAGTGATTCTCAGCCTTTGCTGCATATTAAAATTGCCTGGGGAGTTTATGAAAAACTGTATGTTGGGATGTACTATGGACCAATTAAGTCAGTATCTGTAAAGGGATGGAGCTTAGGTATTCATGTTTTTTAGCAAAAATCCTTAGGTGACTGTGATGACCAGTG
>NW_023235106.1:481-672 GCF_002007445.2 Ailuropoda melanoleuca | reverse complement strand
TAGGGATCCATGACGGAAAGTGGTCGCGGAAGCCTGTCGAGCGTGCCAACTAGTGGTCTCTGAGACACCACGCAATTCAGGGAAATATCAACGAACATGATCTTTCATGAGTAAGGGAGCATGAATGAAAAAGTACAGGATTTTCGAGGACTCAGCGACCTTCTTCCTGATAATCATGCAGAGCGTCCAGG
>NW_023235106.1:0-246 GCF_002007445.2 Ailuropoda melanoleuca | reverse complement strand
CAACTAGTGGTCTCTGAGACACCACACAATTCAGGGAAATATCAACGAACATGATCTCTCATGCGTAAGGGAGCATGAGTGAAAAAGTTAAGGAATTTCGAGGACTCAGTGCCCTTCTTCTTGGCAATCAAGCAGAGCGTCCAGGAAAATACCTCAAAGCGAACATCTGCCTTTTCCTGGAGACCCTGATTCCACACTGCTTGTATGGGCCTGGGAAGTATCCTATCACACCTGCTGTGGCAATGG
>NW_023235104.1:670-2293 GCF_002007445.2 Ailuropoda melanoleuca | reverse complement strand
CGGTCCCTGTACGGTGTTGTTTCTGTCGGACGTGTTTTGGGCCTTTTCATTCCATTGCCGCCAGCAGTTTTACAGGATTTCCCCAGGGGCAAGCATTTCGTTGGAAGCGGGTTTTGGCCGAATTGTCTTTCTCACAAGTGCTGTGTGCGTCGTGTTTCACTCACGGTACCAAAGCACCTTGATTCCTGTTCCACCTTCCATCAGGCCGTCGTGACTTCAAGGGCTTTCCCCTCACACTTGGTTTCTTGGTTCTAAGGGCTGGATCCTCCCCAGGCCCCTACACCCCATGTGGAATCGGTGTTCAGATTGAAAAGGCTGCTGTTCGCTGGAGGTGTTTTCCTGGACGCTCTGATTTATTACCAATGAGAAGGTCGTTGAGTCCTCGAAAATCCTGAACCTTTTCATTCATGCTCCCTTACTCACGAGAGATGATGATCGTTGATATTTCCCTGGACTGTGTGGTGTCTCAGAGACCACTATGGGGCACTCTCGTCAGGCTTCCGCGACCACTTTCCCTCATGTTTCCCTATTCACGAAGGGTGATGATAGTGCTAAGACGGTCCCTCTACGGTGTTGTTTCTTACGGACGTGGTTTGGTCCTTTTCGTTCCATTGCCGCCAGCAGTTTTGACAGGATTTCCCCTGGGAGCAAGCATTTTTTTGAAGCGGGTTTTAGGCCGAATTGTCTTTCTCAGTGCTGTGTTCGTCGTGTTTCACTCACGGTACCAAAGCACCTTGATTCCTGTTCCACCTTCCATAAGGCCGTCGTGACTTCAAGGGCTTTCCCCTCACACTTTGTTTCTTGGTTCTAAGGGCTGGATCCTCCCCAGGCCCCTACACCCAATGTGGAATCGGGGTCCCCAGTGAAAAGGCTGCTGTTCGCTGGAGGTGTTTCCCTGGACGCTCTGCTTTATTACCAATGAGAAGGGCGCTGAGTCCTCGAAAATCCTGAACCTTTTCATTCATGCTCCCTTACTCACGAGAGATGATGATCGTTGATATTTCCCTGGACTGTGTGGGGTCTCAGAGACCACTATGGGGCACTCTCGTCAGGCTTCCGCGACCACTTTCCCTCATGTTTCCCTATTCACGAAGGGTGATGATAGTGCTAAGACGGTCCCTGTACGGTGTTGTTTCTGACGGACGTGTTTTGGGCCTTTTCGTTCCATTGCCGCCAGCAGTTTTGACAGGATTTCCCCAGGGAGCAAGCATTTCGTTGGAAGCGGGTTTTGGCCGAATTGTCTTTCTCAGTGCTGTGTTCGTCGTGTTTCACTCACGGTACCAAAGCCCCTTGATTCCTGTTCCACCTTCCATAAGGCCGTCGTGACTTCAAGGGCTTTCCCCTCACACTTTGTTTCTTGGTTCTAAGGGCTGGATCATCCCCAGGCCCCTACACCCAATGTGGAATCGGGGTCCCCAGTGAAAAGGCTGCTGTTCACTGGAGGTGTTTTCCTGGACGCTCTGATTTATTACCAATGAGAAGGTCGTTGAGTCCTCGAAAATCCTGAACCTTTTCATTCATGCTCCCTTAATCACGAGTGATGATGATCGTTGATATTTCCCTGCACTGTGTGGAGTCTCAGAGACCAATATGGGGCACTCTTGTCAGGCTTCTGCGACAACT
>NW_023235104.1:0-144 GCF_002007445.2 Ailuropoda melanoleuca | reverse complement strand
AAATCCTGAACCTTTTCATTCATGCTCCCTTACGAGAGATAATGATCATTGATATTTCCATGCACTGTGTGGGGTCTCAGAGACCACTATGGGGCACACTCATCAGGCTTCCGCGAACACTTTCCCTCATGTTTCCCTATTCAC
>NW_023235103.1:0-1001 GCF_002007445.2 Ailuropoda melanoleuca | reverse complement strand
TATTTATTTGACAGAGACAGCCAGCAAGAGAGGGAACACAAGCAGGGGGAGTGGGAGAGGAGGAAGCAGGCGCCTAGCAGAGGAGCCTGATGTGGGGCTCGAACCCAGAACACTGGGATCATGCCCTGAGCTGAAGTCAGAGGCTTAATGACTACAACACCCTGGCGCTCCTGATAACATCAAAGAGGATACTTAGCAGACATCTAGGCCCAGTGGTAACAAAGGGCATAGGAGAAATGATTACATTCAAGAGGGCTGCAGGAGAAACATTGCCATAAAAGGAGAGTCAGGTTGCAGTTAGAGCAAGAAGATGAAGGGAATGTTCAGAGAAAAGATTGAGGATGTAAGGGGTTTTGTTGATATTTGATCTTAATTATGAAAGGATTTCAAGAGATGGGAAGGGATGTAAAATGGAGTTAGAAGCAGTGATGTACAGATGGTAAGAAAATTAGGGGAGCCTGGCTGGCTTAGCCGGTAGGGCATGTGACTCTTGAACTCAGGGTCATGAGTTCAAGCCTCAGATTGAGCATGGAGCCTACTTAAAATTAAAAAAAAAAAAAAAAAAAGATTGTAGGAATATTAAAGTCCAGGATATAAGACATGGCCAGGGAATCCTGGATTCTAGTGATAACTGACATGAGCAGGGCTAAAGGTCATGATGATCTCAAAGGCAATGGTAGTAGAAGGGGTGTAAATCTTGAGAAGAGTGAGGAATCTTACCAGGACATGCAGAGTTCTGGGGTTCCCACTTGACCTCTGCTGATAGAGGTCAATAGGGAGTCTTACAGAGGGTCTGTTCTTACCCTGAGGATACTGACTTCCTCTTTTTTTAAAATAAGAATTTGTATTAAAGTACAAAAATCTGAAAAAAAAAACAAAACAGAAATCTGGTCCCTCTTGACTTCCCAGGAACACTTAGGCTTATAGAAGGGAATTCTTGGGGCGCCTGGGTGGCACAGCGGTTAAGCGTCTGCCTTCGGCTCAGGGCGTGATCCCGGCGT
>NW_023235102.1:0-1001 GCF_002007445.2 Ailuropoda melanoleuca | reverse complement strand
GACTCCTATCCACTGATCTCGTAGCTTTAAACTCTGGCTCCAGGTCTGGCACTTGATTTTTCAAATAGTCTCTGTGGCTGTAGGAGCCTGTTGCAGATTCTGTCGCGTGTCTGCTGTCCACCCAGGAGAATGGGCTACCGGGGCCCCCCACATTCCGGAATCTCACTCCCATTCCCTCCTGTTCCCGGAGATTGGGACCCTGGCTGACGCCCTGCTGGTGTCTCCTGATGGCCGTGGTGGACAGGCATGGCCACATGCCACACACTGCTCCTCGTCCTGGCCACGGCAGGTGATGCAGGGGCTAGGGGAAGGAACGGGGCCTTGCTCCTGACAGGGGTGAGGCCCTGCCCCCTTGGGGCCAAGCAGGGAGTGAACAAAGGTGTTCGACCACAGGGTCAAAAGTTCAGTGAAGAACATCAAGACAGATGTAAAGGCATGTTTCCTGAGAACTTGCATGGTTTGTGACTGGGGCGCAACCACTGTACTTGGATGCCCTGTTCTCCGCAATGTCCGAGGGCCACCGCTCCCCGGAGCTGCAACGCATCAGGGCTAAGGCTGCCCGGAAGCCGCCTGAGCGGCGGTGCTCCGGGAGCGATGGCTGGGTGTTAGGTGTCGCGTGCATGGAGTTGCCCCTCATTTCCTCGTACAGGTGTAGTGACAGGTGGAGGCGGAGGCGTACCTGCGGGTACAGGTGTAGGTAAGAGGCTCTGCTGAGGGCGCCTGGGTGGCTCAGGGGGTTAAGCATCTGCCTTTGGCTCAGGTCCTGCATCAGGCTCCCTGCTCAACAGGAACCCTGCTTCTCCCTCTCCCTCTGCCCCTCCTCCTGCTTGTGCTCTCTGTCTCTCAGATAAACAAAATCTTAAAAAAAAAAAAAGAAAAGAAAAGAAAAGAAGCTCAGCTGAAATGTCCGCAGAGATTGAAATCCCCGCCTCCATTCACAGCTCTCCTAAGTAGAGCATCCCCAGGCCCGACTCCAGCAGCACCCATCGGCTGAGTTCCAG
>NW_023235101.1:0-1001 GCF_002007445.2 Ailuropoda melanoleuca | reverse complement strand
TTTTTTTTTTTTTTTTTTTTTTTTTTTTTTTTTTTTTGCAACAGCTTCAGAAGAATAGGTATTAATTCTTCTTTAAATGTTTGGTAGAATTCTCCTGGGAAGCCATCCAGCCCTGGACTCTTGTTTGCTGGGATTTTTGATTAAGGCTTTGATTTCCTTACTGGTTATGGGTCTGTTCAGGTTTTCTATTTCTTCCTGGTTTAGGTCTGGTAGTTTATCTGTTTCTAGGAATGCATCCATTTCTTGCAGATTGCCTAATTTGTTGGCATATAGTTGCTCATAATATGTTCTTATAATTGTTTGTATTTCCCTGGTGTTGGTTGTGATCTCTCCTCTTTCATTAAAACAAAGAACCAACTCCTAGTTTTGTTGATCTATTCTACTGTTCTTTTGGTTTCTATTTCACTGATTTTTGCTCTAATCTTTATTAATTCTCATCTCCTGCTTGGTTTAGGAGGCTTTATTTGCTATTCTTTCTGCAGCTCCTTTAGGTGTAAGGTTAGCCTGTGTATTTAAAACTTTTCCTGTTTCTTGCATCATTTTCATTAGTTTTCATGAATTTTTTAATTCTTCTTTAATTTCCTGGTTGACCCATTCATTCTTTAGTAGGATGTTCTTTAACCTCCAAGTACTTGAGTTCCTTCCATATTTCCTCTTGTGATTGAGTTCACATTTCAAAGCATTGTGGTCTGAAAATATGTAGGGAATGATCCCAATCTTTTGGTACCAGTTGAGACACGATTTGTGACCCAGTATGTGATCAATTCTGGAGAACGTTCCATGTGTATTCAGAAGAATGTGTATTCTGTTGCTTTAGGATGGAATGCTCTGTGTATATCTGTGAAGTTTGTCTTGTCCAGTGTGTCATTCAAAGCCCTTGTTTCCTCGATCTTCTGTTTAGATAATCTTTCATTACTGTGAGTGGAGTGTTAAAGTCCCCTACTATTATTGTATTATTATCAATATGTTTCTTTGATTTTGTTATTAATTGGCTTACATAA
>NW_023235100.1:0-1001 GCF_002007445.2 Ailuropoda melanoleuca | reverse complement strand
ATAGGTTAAATTAAAGGAATTAGTGGATCTTTTTAAGTTTTGCAGGTATCTAATAGATGAAAACAAATTATTTTAAGTCTGGAATGTGGAAAGATACCTCATAGGCACCACCATCAGATAAAATTGTGCAATATATTTTTTATCTCTTTGATACTTCATGATTATTTAGTACAGCTATTGCATTAGCCATTATGATATGTTTTCCCATGTATTTGTATTTGCCTCCAATTTTAGAGCTTTCTATACAAAAGTGGGCTCCTTGAGTAATGTATTTAAAAGACTATTTTGAAATACATGTATTTTATGGATCTTTTTCAATTTAATACATTTATTTTGAACATTTTACATAAAACTTCTCTTTAGGACTTTTTCTTAATTAAACAGCAAGCTGTATGTTTTGAAATTTTCCTTGCAAAAGGTTAACAATTTCAGCAAGCCATTAATAGAAATTAAGAGAATAAATGAAAATAGCTTTTTAACTTATTATGGAGTTTCTATCTTCAATGGCAAAGTGTTAAAGTGGGGATTATAAGTCATCTGTGAGGGCTATGTGACTAACCACTTTCACAATTAGCTGCTCAGAACTGTTCTTTCCTAAGCACCAGGGAGCAGTGTGCCAGTCTCCCTGAGTAATTGTGGGGCTAACCAAATCCCTTGCCAGTGTTGGAGGTGATGTGGCTGGTAGACTGCTGATCAGACTGGCATTGAGCACACACAGATGGCGGAGCATGGCATCGAGCGCTATCTAGCACTGTGCTTACTCGTGCTCCAAGTGCCTTCTGAATCCATTTTAGTGCAGTTAGTTTGAAAAGATAAAAACTATCACTTTCTGGTACCTTAAACCCAAATCCTAAAGTATGCACAAATTGAAAGTGGCCTGTTTCTAATATTAGATTTCAGCTTTCTGTCTGGTGAGCCTGCCTGTGTCTAGGTCAGGCAATAGAATTCCAGAAAAGATCAACATAATGTGTACTTTTTGCCTCGCATGGTGTAAGACAATA
>NW_023235099.1:0-1001 GCF_002007445.2 Ailuropoda melanoleuca | reverse complement strand
GGGGGTGGGGAAGTGAGAGGAATTTCTTTCCTCACAGAGTTGTGATAAGAATTAAATGCAATTATTTTTATGCAGCCCTTCACGCAGGGCCTGGCACAATGGCACGTAGAAAATACTAGAAAAAGTTGCCGTATCATTCCTCTAACAATAAATTAGAAACACTGCAAAGGCTGCCAGGCATAGTACAGAGGAAAGGGAAACTGTTAAATAGTGTTCTCCAGAGCCTTTTCACAGCCACGACACTGATGCCCACATTATCAAGTGCCTGGGTTTAAAATAAATGGATGCACAATCTGATCACAGAGAAATACTAAGGTCATTTACAGAGAAGACAACCTGGTGAGTACACCTTTCATTAATGTTTCAGGCAACAAATTTTACCCAAATACAGATGAGTTCGCATCAGGCTCTTCCAAGACATCAACTGCAGTAAAGTTAAGGAAATCTGTTTATGTTCTTTTTGTAACAAACACCCGCTAATCAGAAGTAAAAGACTCTCTGTGGCCCTGCTTCCCAGGTACAAAGCACTATTTCTCTGATTAATGATTCAGGTCTCTGCAGTAAGTGCTATGCCAACATTCTCTGGTTCTAACCGAGTCAGCTAACTCTGCCCAGGTGTGAAACCGATGCCCTCATCCTGGGGGGCGTCTGGTAATTAGCAGTGCCGGCAGGTGTTTGCACTTGCTGCCGTTCCTGGTAGTCGAGCAGATGTGTCAGGTCCCTGTTGGGGGGAAGAAAGGGGGTGCAATAAATGATTCACCCTAGCTCTAGCAAGGTCAGCTCCTTAAAGAAAGAACAAGCAAACTTTCTGCTTCTGCATCTCCTGTCCTTGTTCATTCTCTAAAACCCACAGCTAATTTGGAAGTTGGCTTTGGCACTTTGTCCAGCTCCCATTTGGCAATGCCTCCTCATGTGGGCACCCTCCAAATATCTCCCTTGGAATTTGCTGTGCTCTGGGCCTTTAGGACTTCATTTTTTTTTTTTTTTTTTTTTTTTTTTCG
>NW_023235098.1:0-1001 GCF_002007445.2 Ailuropoda melanoleuca | reverse complement strand
AGGTCCCCAATATATCCTGAGGTTCCTGCACCTGCCAGGAAGTGACATTCTTTACTCACCTGGTGAGGCTGATGGGAACTCTGTAAGCAAGGTATCAGGCCACCATTTCCAAGGGGCTTTATGGCTCCAGGTTTCATAAAGTCAGCCTTAATTCCTGAAAGCTGTTTGGTCATATCTAAGTCTAGGTATGTCTCTCAAATATGACATTCCAGTCAAAGCCTTGGTAAAATAACCAGTGTTTCCAATGGTGTCCTGTTACAAGGAGAACAATACTTGTTGAACTTATGCAAATGATTATGATTGCCATGGAAGAAAGAATACTTACTGAGACCTTTTTAACTTCAGAGGGTTCAGGTAGAGAGAAAAGTTAAATGCTTTAATTTGCTTTATTATTGTTTCTGTATATCACTGATGTCTTAAGAGAAAGTTTCCTCAATCTGGAAGAGAAACATTAGAGAACCGGTAATGTTTTAAACAAGAGTCACAACACTATAATCTTTTGGTCTACTTAGTCCCATGTTACTAATTCTTGTTTAGTTTGAATACAGCTTTAGTTAGTTCTGGAAATTTTTACCGATTTCAGTTTTAGGATTGTATAAAGATATCGAATACCTGTGTCTGTCCTAAAAAGTCCTTTATATGAACTTCCTTGAAGGTGAAACTCATTTTGCAAGACAATAAGAACAATTATAAATAACAAAAACGCAGCGGACGTGGTTTGAGATCTGATGATGAGAGTTTACAATATAGCTGGCAAGGAAATCAGGTTACTTCTGTGACACGTAACACTTCGATAGCCGGAATAGAGTGATGATGACCTTATATTAAAACATTAAAACTTTAGGAATTTATATTATCTCTAGAAGAGTTAAATCGTTTACCCAAATGTAACCTAAGGCTTATCATTTGTTTACAGTACTTCCAGAGTATCTCAGCATACCAAAGAAAAAGGCCTATTGAGTTAAAGAGACTTCATTTACAATTTAAATCTTGGTAAAGTT
>NW_023235097.1:0-1001 GCF_002007445.2 Ailuropoda melanoleuca | reverse complement strand
GGGGCCAGCGCCAGAAGGTTGCCGGGGGATGTGGGAAGAGCTCCACGAGCTTGGAGCTGGACTGTCGTGCTCCTGAAATTTCTGAGCCAGGGGCGGGTAGAGACTGTGCTGGGCTGGTCCTTCTATGCGGGTCCAGTGTCTAGAATGAAATAGAGCTGGGAGCTCTGGGTTCCGCTGACTAGGGTAGAGTTCCTGGAAAGCATGTGCTCCTGGATCAATGACGTCACTTGCTGATTCCCTTCCCAGGTTTAGGAGTTCACCTGTGCTCCATTAGTTATTGCAATAATTGTTTGAGACTTAGTTTTAGTAAATATATTTCAAAGCAGATTAAATCAAAATCCTGTTGATTTGAAAATGAAGGTTTTAAAAAAATCCTCGAAGAGGCTTTTAATTAACATGTGAAAGACAATTAACAAGTGAAAATTGATTGCTTCAACCAATTCTACTGACATTTACTCTGAAAATGGAGACATCTCAAAGTAACCCTTTCCATGGAGTTTTGAATCTTTTAGTATCTTAATCATTTCTTTTAAAATACTGGAAAAGGAAGAAATGTGTTCTGGAAAATTAGAAAGTCATGAGAGCTTTGTAAGAATAGCTGCTGCTGAAATTCAGGTACGAGCACGCTTGGATAATTCAAACAAAATAAAATTAGTGGTTCCAGATGGCATGAAATGCAGGGCTGCAGCTGAAGCAGTTAAGAAACACTCAACTACCAAAGATTATTTTTAGAGCACAAAAATGGAGACCTGGGGAGGTGTCAGGAGATCAGAAACTAGGAAGTAGGATACATTCCTTTAAAAGAGAACGAATTACCATGGTAATTACCCTAAATGTATAATTCTTGTTCGTTTTATAAGAAATAGTAAGATAAAATAGCTCGGGAACCTGGATTCTACTGACACTATTAAAAATAAGATTTATCGGTTTTAAAAGGTTGGTGGCAAATCTTCTAGGGGATTTTCCCCCCTTTCTTATCGAGTTGTTCTGTTTTGCCCACA
>NW_023235096.1:0-1777 GCF_002007445.2 Ailuropoda melanoleuca | reverse complement strand
CTGGTTCTTTGAGAGAATCAATAAAATTGACAGATCACTGGCAAGACTTATCCAAAAGAAAAGAGAAAGGATCGAAATTTTAAAAATTATGAATGAAAAAGGAGAGGTCACAACCAACAACAATGAAATTGGAAGGATTTTTAGAAACTTTTATCAACAGCTTTATGCCCNCAGCTATATGCCAAAAAACTAAACAATCTGGAAGAGATGGAGGCCTTCCTGGAAACCTATAAACTACCAAGACTGAAACAGGAAGAAATAGATTTCTTAAATAGGCCAATTAACTATGAAGAAATTGAGTCAGTGATAAACAACCTTCCAAATAATAAAACTCCAGGCCCAGACGGTTTTCCTGGGGAATTCTACCAAACATTCAAAGAAGAAATAATACCTATTCTCCTAAAGCTATTTCAAAAAATAGAAACAGAAGGAAAGCTACCAAACTCATTCTATGAGGCCAATATTACCTTGATCCCAACACCAGGCAAAGACCCCCTCAAAAAGGAGAATTACAGACCGATTTCCCTAATGAATACGGACACCAAAATCCTCAACAAGATCCTTGCTAATAGAATCCGACAGTACATTAAAAGGATTATCCATCCTGACCAAGCGGGATTCATACCTGGGATGCAAGCGTGGTTCAACATTCACAAATCGATCAGCTTGATACATCATATCAACAAGAAAAGTCTCAGGAACCATATGATCTTCTCAATTGATGCAGAAAAAGCATTTGACAAAATACAGCATCCTTTCCTGACTAAAACCCTTCAGAGTGTAGGAATAGAGGGTACATTTCTCAATCTCATAAAAGCCATCTATGAAAAGCCTACAGCAAATATTATTCTCAATGGGGAAAAGCTGGAAGCCTTTCCCTTAAGATCAGGAACACGACAAGGATGCCCACTCTTGCCACTATTATTCAACATAGCACTAGAAGTCCTTGCAATAGCAATCAGACAACAAAAAGGGATCAAAGGTATCCAAATCGGCAGAGAAGAAGTCAAAATATCTCTCTTCGCAGATGACATGATACTCTATATGGAAAACCCAAAAGAATCCACTCCCAAACTATGAGAAGTTAGAGAGCAATTCAGTAACGTTGCGGGATACAAAATCAATGCACAGCAGTCAGTTGCATTTCTATACACAAATAAGGAGACTGAAGAAAGAGAAATTAGGGAATCCATCCCATTCACAATAGCACCAAAAACCATACTTTACCTTGGAATTAACTTAACCTGAGAAGTAAAGGACCTATATTCTAGAAACTATAAATCACTCTTGAAAGACATTGAGGAAGACATAAAAAGATGCAAAAATATTCCATGCTCATCAATCGGAAGAATTAACATAGTTAAAATGTCCATGCTATCCAGAGCAATCTACACTTTCAGTGCTATCCCGATCAAAATACCGAGGACATTTTTCAAAGAACTGTGCGCTCCAGCCTCGAGCCCCTCCGTCTCTCCGAGACCCCCAAATCCACCAACCTCCCCATCTTTCACGAACCCCCCCAGGCCTTCTCATGTCCCCCAAACCTCCCCGTTTACCCGAGCCCTAGGCCTCCCCTTGTCCCCAGGCCTGCTGGAGCCAGCAGACCTCCCCACAAGTCCGTCCTCCACCCATAGCATTCTCCCAGAACCTGCTCCCTCGTCCCCCTTCCCTGGCCTCTCTTGTCTCCAGGCCGGCCTCCCCACATCCCCGTCCTCCCGGAGACCCCCAGTCCGCCCCACATCTCCGGACCCGACCCACCCGCGCCCCGGTCCTCCGC
>NW_023235095.1:0-2637 GCF_002007445.2 Ailuropoda melanoleuca | reverse complement strand
CAGGCTCAGCTCAGTAGTGAGGGAAGGAGCTTGGGTGAGGCCACGATTACTCCACCATCGACGATGGAGGAGACTGTCCACACACAGAGAGAAAGGAATCCCATTCTTGGACAGGGAAAGGCCTTTGCAAGGTTCATGCCTCGGTCTCCTACGTACAGAAATTTGCGGAGGGACCCGCCTCCCGAGATTGTGGAGGCTCGGCGGCCCCACACTCGGCCGTCTGCACCCGGACACCCAGCGAGGTCGGTGGTGCCACTCAGTCCAGAGCAGGAGAGAACGTCCCAGCCTACACACAGAAAGCAAACTCATCCGTGCTCCTTTGTGTCCTAACCAGGCCTCCGTGGGTTGGATGAAGCCCACCCACTTCGGGGAGGGTGATCTGCTCTACTGCCCTTCTGGAAACTCCCTCCACACAACCCAGAGACACATGGTTGACCAGTCAAGTTGGCACATAAACCAACCATCGCAGCTTGTAGAAAGAGCAGCACCCAGTAAGACTGCTATACGGAAAATAAGACTCAGATAATTTTAAGGAAAATGACTAGCGCACCAAGTTTTGATGGATTTATTTTTAAACTTCAAAAATGTGAACCATCGTTTGATGCTAGTAACGTCATTTAGCCAGATAAAACACAGGTGTTTTTTCCTCAAGTTTATTTTTAGATCCAAGAGATTATTAATATAAATTTTTGGTAATGTATACAATATTAATACAATGTTAAAATCTGTCTACATTCGTGATGGTTATTTCATGTGTCGACCTGCTGGGCCAGGGATGTGCAAACACTGAACGCTCTTACAAGACAGGAGAGGGCAGGGCTCTCTCTGCGTGGCACACACAGGGCGGCCACATGGGGACACGGGAGGAAGCCTCAGAGGAACCAGCCTGCCACTCCTGGATCGTGGACGCCCGGCCTCCAGGGCTGGGAGACAATGTGCATCTAACTGGCGCTGCCTACCGGTCCGTGGGCTTCCTTGAGGCCGCTGCCGCCAACGGGGAAGGCAGGGCGAGGGGGGCTTGGATTTCAGGTGTGGCGTTAAGTGACGGGCGCGGTGAGCGTACTCACAAAGCTGCGTGGGACCTCGGGCCGTAAGTTCTCATTTGCACAGAGACCCCAGACTGAAGCGGCAAAGACCACGCGGAGCGGCCCAAGCTCCTCAGTGGGGAGAAAGTGGCTTCGACGGGAAGGTGGATTTTCCCGCTCCGGGCGGTGTGTCGTCTGGAGGTTCACAGGCAGGAACGCCCTTCTGGAATCCTTCCGAACACTGTCACAAGTGTTGACTGGACAGCGCCGGACTGCGGGGTTCGGGACATGTGGTGGAGCCCTGGGTCAGCTGGTGCTGCAGGAGTCTGTGCTGTGACAAATGGGTGTGCCTCTCGGCCACCGCGGTCTTCAGAAGGAGGGACGCCCCCTCCCCCCGTGTTCAGTCCCAGCAGGAGCACGCCCGCAGGTGCCCGCACACGCTCTGAGCACGTCTCCTTCAACCAGGGTCTGCGGCCAGCTTCTAGCTCTTTCTCTCACAAAGCCTGTGGGCTGCCTGTCTGCTTTCTGACCCACATTTGAGGATAACCCAGGGGGTGTGAAGGCAAATGTGGTGGACGTGGGTCCCAAGCCCTCCGTCTGCAGGCAGGGTGGCCTGTGGGTTCGGCAAAAGGAGAGGAGGAGGGGAGAGCGGAAGCCCCGAGCACACAGGGGGACGGAACTGCGTGGCGTCCCCACGTGGGGAGCTCCGGCCCTGATGGGACTGTTCTGCTCATCAGCAGCCACTTCCATCATGTGACTGGGGTGGACCCACTCCAATGGGAGCCGCAGTCCTGGCATGTCACCCAGTAAGCGGGACGCAGTGAGGGGCACACTGAGCTTCTTGACTTTCAGGGCCACGCTGGAAGGAATGAGTAAATACTGAAGACAGCCGGTGTGCGGGGAGAGCCCGGGGACCACCCCGGTGGCCGAGGCGCAGGGTCATTGTGGTGCCGTAACCACGCAAGCGCGGGGCGAGGAAAAGAGCGGATGGAAGTAACTGCAGAAGTGACCACGACATACGCTGGGAGACTGAAGGAGAACATGCAGACAGTGCACTCCGGGCAGGATGGACGGTTTTCAGGGTATGTGTGAGAAGTTGTGAAGACGCTGGTATATTTGGGGCGGGTGCAGATAAGTAAACGTGTTGTGGGTTCGACAGCAGGTTTCTTGTTCTTAAGAAATAACCCACATGCGGGGGAGGCTGCTGGAGTCTGTGGTGTTTGATTAAAGAGGAGGCTTCGGTGTGGACGGTGCCTCGCACAGGTGTGTGTGTGTGTGTTTCTACGGCTGCTCACGGAGGAGCCCAGGAGCAGCAGTCCTGAGAGGGAAGGACGTGCGGGGGAATAATGGTTGTGCTACAAGGACAGAAGAGCCAACTTTAAAGAAATCCCGCAGATGCGGTTTCCCCCAAAACTCTCTCAGAAATGTCACAAACCTGCGAGGGCATCAGCAGGGGTAGGATGTTAAAATTCTCACAACCGAACCACGTTTTGTTTCCTAAAATTGGCACCATACATACAAGTCATGAATATTCATTTTTGTACATTTATAGGATTATCCTTGGTTTAGCGTTTGCTTCTGATTTTCCAGGTACAGTCGTAAAGATGAATAA
>NW_023235094.1:0-1001 GCF_002007445.2 Ailuropoda melanoleuca | reverse complement strand
CCGCTGGAATTTGACAATGGGCCGCCAATGGCTCAGTGTTCTTCCTTTCCTGGCCTGGTCCCCAAGAGGCCCTATTACTCTCCATCACTTCTCCCACTGCCCACCCACTAGTCACATGCCTTGTTTATGCTTTCTCATTTTTTGGCTCCTTTTTTCATATAATTACATCCACATCTAATGTCTTCTCCCTCTACCTTGCCCCTGAAGCTGACATCAGGTTTGCTTTAACAGGGCATAAACATGGCAGCAAAGTACCTCTGGCAGTTTCTAAGGGGTGGCTCATTATAATTTTCAAATGTCTGTTCTTGATTCAAAGAGTCAGCTAAAGTTCTGGGTGGTATTACTGATAGCAGGGATGTTCTTTCTAATTAGGAAACTAAGAAGTTCTATATACCGTTATTACATGTGTATATTTGTATAAATATAAAAATTAAATATGAAAGCAAATATATAATATTATAGTTCTCTGTATAATTATAATATATACACATACTATAGAGAGAGTAGGATACAGAAAGGGGAAGGGGAGAGATAGCAACAGCTATATTAAGTACCTAGCAAGGTATTTAAAAGCAGAGTGCAAGAAAAGATCTTTCCTTAAAAGATCACTCAGTCTTACTACTTTGCACTTCAGTATTATGTTTTGAACGTTTTTTCCATATAAATTTCACTTTTGCATTTCTGTGAAACCCTCGTTGACAATGTTATTATACACTTCAAATGTGTCTCCTATTATTAATGCAATATGAAAAAATATATTTTTGGCCTTGAATTGGAGGGATAAAAGCAAAATAAAATAAAGATTTTCTAAAGACAACCCCCAATTTATGTAACCGGTCACATTTCCATCTTCAGCTTGCCTGTTAGGATGCGTAGACCCAAGTATCGTGCTTAATTACAGCACACATTTACACTCTGGTCAGCATATTTGTCTCCCTTTTTTCTTAACTGTGTTTTTTTTAAAGCAGCTTAAAATCATTTTTGGAGGAGTCAAAGTGTAA
>NW_023235093.1:1431-1644 GCF_002007445.2 Ailuropoda melanoleuca | reverse complement strand
ATGCTCCTTTACTCACGATAAATGATGATCGTTGATATTTCCCTGGACTGTGTGGGGTCTCAGAGACCACTCTGGGGCACTCTTGTCATGCTTCCACGAACACTTTCCCTCATATTTCCCTATCACGAAGGGTGATGATAGTGCTAAGACGGTCCCTGTACGGTGTTGTTTCTGTCGGACGTGTTTTGGTCCTTTTCGTTCCATTGCCGCCAG
>NW_023235093.1:708-1416 GCF_002007445.2 Ailuropoda melanoleuca | reverse complement strand
ATTGCCGCCAGCAGTTTTGACAGGATTTCCCCAGGGAGCAAGCATTTCGTTGGAAGCGGGTTTTGGCCGAATTGTCTTTCTCAGTGCTGTGTTCGTCGTGTTTCACTCACGGTACCAAAGCACCTTGTTTCCTGTTCCACCTTCCATAAGGCCGTCGTGACTTCAAGGGCTTTAACCTTACACTTTGTTTCTTAGTTCTAAGGGCTGGATTCTCCCCAGCCCCGACAGCCAATGTGGAATCTGAGTCCACAGTGAAAGGTTGCTGTTCGCATGAGTTGTTTTCCAGGACGCTCTGCTTTATTACCAATGAGAAGGGCGCTGAGTCCTCGAAAATCCTGAACCTTTTCATTCATGCTCCCTTACTCACGAGAGATGATGATCGTTGATATTTCCCTGGACTGTGTGGGGTCTCAGAGACCACTATGGGGCACTCTCGTCAGTCTTCCGTGACCACTTGACCTCATGTTTCCTTATTCACGAAGGGTGATGATAGTGCTAAGACGGTCCCTGTACGGTGTTGTTTCTGACGGACGTGTTTTGGGCCTTTTCGTTCCATTGCCGCCAGCAGTTTTGACAGGATTTCCCCAGGGAGCAAGCATTTCGTTGGAAGCTGGTTTTGGCCGAAATTTCTTTCTCAGTGCTGTGTTCGTCGTGTTTCACTCACGGTACCAAAGCCCCTTGATTCCTGTTCCACCTTCCATAAGGCCG
>NW_023235093.1:0-459 GCF_002007445.2 Ailuropoda melanoleuca | reverse complement strand
GGTCCCTGTACGGTGTTGTTTCTGACGGACGTGTTTTGGGCCTTTTCGTTCCATTGCCGCCAGCAGTTTTGACAGGATTTCCCCAGGGAGCAAACATTTCGTTGGAAGCGGGTTTTGGCCGAATTGTGTTTCTCAGTGCTGTGTTCGTCGTGTTTCACTCACGGTACCAAAGCACCTTGATTCCTGTTCCACCTTCCATAAGGCCGTCGTGACTTCAAGGGCTTTCCCCTCACACTTTGTTTCTTGGTACTAATGGCTGGATCCTCCTCAGGCGCCTACACCCAATGTGGAATCGGTGTCCCCAGTGCAAAGGCCGCTGTTCGCTGGAGGTGTTTTCCTGGATGCTCTGCTTTATTACCAATGAGAAGGGCGTTGAGTCCTCAAAAATCCTGAACCTTCTCATTCATGCTCCCTAACTCACGAGAGATGATGATCGTTGATATTTCCCTGGACTGTGTG
>NW_023235092.1:0-1001 GCF_002007445.2 Ailuropoda melanoleuca | reverse complement strand
TTTCAGATTTAGCCACCAGACTCCTAATGTGGATTGGAGTTCTCCAAACACAGGATGGTGGTTCGGATGGTGGGAATGCAAAATCAACCAAAAAATATACATATATGTGTAAATAAATGTCTATTAAAGGTAAGTTTAATTAGAAGCGATGGCAATGTATTCAAGTAGAAACATCTAGCAGGTAGTTGGAAACGTGACACGTGTTCCCCAAACGGCCAGAGTTACAGATTTGGGAGTTGGGTAGTAACTGCTTTTGGAGTTAAAACAGAAGTCTGGACAGAATCTCACACTTTTAAATTACGTAGGAGGAATGCGAGTTTGAGAGTGTCTTATCACTATTGATCAGCTGCCCACCCCAGCCCCAATTCACATTCTATCATCAAAGATAGGAAAAGTATACATGATACTCACAGACAATAAATGGAAGAGAACTAGTAATTGTTGAAGGCTTATTGTGTACTATCACTTTATTTAACAAATATTTAAGTACCAACTATCGTACTACACCAGGCCTCATTAATGGTGAGCAAAACTGGACATGTCCTGGCATTTGAGGAAATGAAAACAGACTGGGGTACAGACAACTGGGGGAGTGTTGTGGGAGGTTAAGCTGGAGGTAAAAATGGCCAGGCTACAGAACTTGTCCATACCTGTTGAAGGATTTTGAGCTTTATCCCAAAGGGGATAAAACATCTAAAGGTTTTAAGGTATTTGTTTGCATACATGATCTCACTTAATCCCTACAACAACCCTGTGAGGTGGGTGGTATTAGTATCCCATTAACACATGAGGAAACTGGGGTTCAGAGAGATTAACTGACCTAAGAGCTACAAGGAGCAGAAAATGATGGGAGGGATAGAAGGCAGGCAGAAAGGCAGGGCTTCTTAGGGGAAAGGCATTCATACTTTTTGAAAGCCTACCTTCTGCCAGAAAAAAAAAAAATACTGTTTACACAGTATCTTTGCAAGGAAGGTTTAGTTACCTTTTTTTTTTTTTTTTTT
>NW_023235091.1:0-1000 GCF_002007445.2 Ailuropoda melanoleuca | reverse complement strand
GAAGTGTAGGTTAAAAAAGAGGCAGGATCAGCAGAACTCTGCAAATGGCTGCTGAGAAAAGTGAGAAATACAGAATACCTAGAGTATTGAGGTGTTGAGGTCATCAACATCTGGAAAGACCAAGGCAAGGGACGATGTCTCTTAGAAGGGTTCCTTATGTACAGGCTAGAGAATGCTGAATACAGTCCAGCAAAACACATACATGCATGCACAAACACACACACATACACACACATCATTTACTTAGAACCACCAAATTAGCAGAGGTCCACAGCCTTAGGAAAAGAAAGATAGACTGAATCAGAACAAGGTTAATAATCCAACCTACTGATGATACCTGGACATTCAGATGAGGAGACCCAGCTTGTTTTATTCTTTTTTCTTATCTCTACCTCCTGAAGAGAATGCAGCTGGGAAAAAAAGTGCAGGCGGTAGGGGAAGCGGTCTTGGAGCCAGAACATACCATTCCTCTCCTAATTCAAGCAATAATAGTTCAAAAGAGGGCAATTTTGAATTGAATTTGATGCTGAAACTTTAAAACAAATTAGAATTAATTTCAATTAATGGAGTGAGACTGTATTAGTCATTTACCGATTGTGAAAACTTTGTAACCACACCCAGACCGAGAGGAAAAATGGAATCCAATAGAGTTGAAAGCAGGAATTGGAGTAAAGTGGTAAAGAAAAGTGATACTATCTACCATGTTATAACATTTGCAGTTTAGTTGACAAGACAGGTGACAAAACGGTAATGTCTAACTTAGAAGCTGCTACTGAAAATTAGTAGGCAGAACAATAAAAAATGTGAATAGGGTATCCCACAAGACTTCCCATGACTGTAATATGCAAAGCATAATTAAGGACTCCAGAAACCCACAAAAATCATCTTAGAATTGACTTTTGGTCTTCACCGACAGTAGCACGAGGTCAATCGCCGGCTCTGTAGGGTGAGAACAGTATTTCTCAATGTGCAAATGCGGGGGTTGGGGAGACCTGTGCTC
>NW_023235090.1:0-1000 GCF_002007445.2 Ailuropoda melanoleuca | reverse complement strand
TTTTGAAAATGCATTTTTTGAAAGTTTCATAGGCTATGATCCCTTTAAGTACTTTCTATCTAGATGATTTTTACAGATATGTGTTTTCCCATCTTAATGGACAAACTTTTGATCAAAACTGGGAAGCTACCGTACTCCCAAGACCACCTCAATAATGCAAAAATAGTAAGCCTTTATTAAGCAATATAGGAGAATTCTTTCAAATATGCATTTGAAAGTCCCTACAATTCTTTTCTTCCTTGCTTTAAATATTTTATTCCATGGAATATTAGCCAATGAATCAATGATTACAAGTAAATTCTCTGGTATCTTATTTCAAAACATTTTGAACATTTTTTTTTCAAAAAGTTTTGAACTTTTTTAAAGAGTGTTAAACTTATCTATTGCTGTATAAGAAATTATCCCAGTACTTAATAGCTTAAAATTATAAACATTTATTATCTCAAAATTTCTATGGCTCAGAAATTCAAGCATGGCTTAGCGGGGTCCTATGGATGGAAATCAGTCCTGAGCTTGATTGAAGTCAAATTTTTGGACAGGATTTTGGTCTTATCTACAGTGTTGACAGGAGAAAGATTCACTTCTAAATCCACCCCTATGGTTGTTGGAAGGATTCAGGTCCTTGTAGGCTGTTGGACTAAGACATCCGTTTCTCACTGGCTCTTGGCCAGGGGCCTCCCTAAAGTCCCTACCAACTGAACACTCCACAAGACAGCTCACATCATGTCAACTGGCTACCCTAAGAAGGAGGGAGAGAGCCAGAGAGCAAGAGAACAAGAGAGAGAAAACATCTAAGACTGAAGCCACATTTTTGTTCTGTAACCTTATTTAGAAATTGACATCCCACCACTTTTGCTGTAATATATTTGCTAAACAAATCCTTAGATGCAAGCCACACTGAAGGGAAGAATCATACAAGAACATGAATACCAAGTAGGGGTCATGATTTGCTGTTTAGTGGCTGCCCTACCACAGAGTATGCTACAGACCTGCCTCACCA
>NW_023235089.1:0-1000 GCF_002007445.2 Ailuropoda melanoleuca | reverse complement strand
AAGCTGAGAGTTTGTCAATTTTGTTTATCTCTTCAGTAAACAAACTTTTAGTTTCATTGATCTCTTCCATTGTCTTTCTAATCTCTGTGTCATTTATTTCCACTCTGATCTTTGTTATTTCCTTCCTGCTACTACCTTTGAGCTTGATTTATTTGTCTTTTTCTAGGTCCTTGAGATTTCAAGCTAAGCTGTTATTTGAGAGCTTTCCTTTTTCTTAAGGTAGGTTTTCATCACTATAAATTCCCTCCTAGAACTGGTTTTACTGCATCCCATAAGTTTTTGACATGTTGTGTTTCTATTTTTATTTGTCTCAAGATATTTTTAAATTTCCCTTTTGATTTACTCTTTGATCCATTGGTTGTTCAGGCACATGTTTTTTAATCTCCACATATTTTAGGTGGATGACTTTTTATAGGAATACTTAGGAGAAATTAGGAACAAGCTTAACAAAACAGTAATAATATTACTGATTGCCTTCATCAAGAAGTTTTAATGATGGAAAACTGTTTCATCTATCAATCTCATTTTAACCTAAGAAAGAGATAGAGTAGGCTCTGTTCATCTCATTTTATAATTGGAGAGAAGTCCTGCAAGAAATCAATGAAGGTGCTATTATGTGTTGAACTGTGTCTCTCTCTTCCTCCCCACAAATTCATATATTGAAATCCTAATCCCTAGTACCTCAGATGTAATTATCTTTGGAGATAGTGTCTTTCTAGAGGTCATTAAGTTAAAATGAGGTCATTTAGGTGGACCTTAATCCAATATGACTGGTGTCCTTATCAGACGATTCCTCTGGACACAGATGTGAACAAAGGGAAGACAATATGAAGACACAAGGAGAAGTTGGCCATCTACAAGCCAAAGAAAGGCTTAAAACAGACCCTTCCCTCATAGACCTTGGAAGGAATCAAACCTGACAACACCTCAATCTCAGATTTCTAGACTTCAAAGCTGTGAGAAGGTACATTTCTATTGTTTAAACCACCCAGTCTATGGT
>NW_023235088.1:0-1000 GCF_002007445.2 Ailuropoda melanoleuca | reverse complement strand
GGGGGCGGGGGGGGGGCGGGCCGGGATCTGCCAGCATGTCAACACCAGTGCGCGCGTTCCCTAGCAACGAGCTCTAGCAACAAGGGACTTTTACTTTTGAACTGGCAGCTGGACGTCAGCTCTCAGCTAAATACTCTCCCCCTTCTCTCTCACCAACTTGCATAAAGGTGCATCTCAACTAAATGTGGACTTTTTTCCCTTTCATCTTCCCTTGCCTGGAACAATGGAGGGATTAATCTATCACGGGTGTGGAGCATGTTATTTCTGTATTATTTTCTTAAGAGGCATTATCCTAGATGCTATTGTCTTGTGAAATTCCCACAGCAAACCTGTGTTAAATAAATTGTTGGCAAAGACAAACTCAGTCTCAGAGCATAATTTGCGTCCCCACACAAAGCATACTTGCAGGAAGAGGAATGTTTCGTTTCAGTGTCTGTGACCAGACACAGGCATATCAGTTGGGTTTGCTGGGAAGCTGACACTGAGATGGAGTTGGGAGTATAATTTCTTGGGGAAACATCTGTGAAAGATCAAAACAAGAGGAATTGCATCAAGCATGGAAAACCTACTGATCTGACAGAGTCTTGGCAAACCCAACGGGGAGCTCTGGAACAAAGAGTGTTCCTGAGACTGAGTCCCCTAACTGAGCAGAAATGTCCGGGTCCTAGTACCCCCACTGGACTCTGACTTTTGCCCAGAAAGAGCATGAGGTGAAATCTTGAAAGCTGAGGCCCTCTAGAGCAAGTTACAGCTGGAGAATGTCAGCGAACTCCACTCCTTGCAGGTGAAATAGAGATTCCTTCTACATTTTTTTTTTTTTAAGATTTTATTTATTTATTTGACAAAGAGAGAGACAGCCAGTGAGAGGGGGAACAAAAGCAGGGGGAGTGGGAGACGAAGAAGCAGGCTCCCAGCAGAGGAGCCCGATATGGGGCTCGATCCCAGGACCCTGGGATCACACCCTGAGCCAAAGGCAGACGCTTAACGACTGAGCCACCCA
>NW_023235087.1:0-1000 GCF_002007445.2 Ailuropoda melanoleuca | reverse complement strand
TAACTATTGCATTTCCTTTGAATTACACATGATACTATGTTTTGTAAACAAGTTTTCACATGTCCATTATTAGTATATAAAAAGGAGATTGATTTTTGTGGTTGATCTTATATCCTGCAACCTTGCTGAACTCACTTATTAGCTCTAGACGTGTTTTTTATATATTCCTCAAGATTTTACAATCATGTCCATTGACAACAAAGTCAGTTTCATTTCTTCCTTTGAGCATGAATGCTTTATTGTAACGGCTGGATCTTCCAGTAGTATTGAATAACAGTGATGTGCGTGGACTTCTACCTTGTTCTTGCTGTTATTAGGGGAAAGCATGTGGTTTTTCACCACCAAATATGACGTGAGCTACGAGGGTTTTATAGACGCTCATTATCCAGTTGAGTTAGTTTCCTCTGTTGGTAATCTGCCGAGTCTTTATCACGAATGAGTGTTGGATTTTGTCAAATGCTTTTGGTTTGTCAATGGATATAAGGATAGGATTTTTCCTCTTTAGTCTGTTAATGTGGTAGGCTACATTAATTGGTTTTCAAATGTGGAACCAGCCTTGTAAATCTAGACTAAATCTCGCTTGCTCACGGTACATGATTTCTCCGTCTCTCTCTGTCTTTGTCTGGTTTTGGTACTGGTCATTCTGGCTTCGTAACATCAGTTGGGAAGAGTAGCCTCTTCTGTTTTGTGGAATAGAGATTATATAGAATTAGTGTTAATTCTTCTTTAGGCATTTAGCATAATTCTCCAACGAAGCCCCCAGGGTCTAGAGATTTTTTGGCGGGGGGAGTTTTATACTATAATTTCGATGCCTTGTATGGTTATAGGACTATTTGGGTTATATATTTTATCTTGGTTGGATTTTGGAATTTGTGGCATTTCAAGGAATTGGTCTATTTCCTTTTAAACTGTAAAATATAAGTGTAGGTTTGTTCATATCATTCATATCATATATCATTCATATCATATCATTGTTCATATCATAAAATATAAGTGTAGG
>NW_023235086.1:0-1000 GCF_002007445.2 Ailuropoda melanoleuca | reverse complement strand
TCTCTCTCTTTCTTTCTCTTTTCCTTTCTTTCTTTCTTTCTTTCTTTTTTTTTTTTTTTGTCTCTTATCCCTCCCTACTTCATTTCTTTCTCTCACCAAGAAGTGCTGCCTTTGCAGATTTGCTCACATAGAAAGCTGGTAAGTCATCAAGCAAGTGGCTTTTCAGTGAGTCAGTGACCTTCAGGGCTTCCCCCTTGTCACAGTTATGGGTTACCCAAGTATATTTGGCACATCACATCGATTGTGTCTTCAAAGAAGAACAAGTGGGGAGACCTCCTAAGGCAGAGAAAGCGGATGGTCAAGTTGATTCCTCGGCAGATGGAACCACTTAGGAAAAAGACTTTCCTGAAATCTTCTCTTACTCAGGTACACTGTTTTCTAAAGGAGGCCAACTCAAGTAAGGCAATGATGACGGAGGGGACACTGGATGAAAGCAGGAAGACTGAGTGGCCCAAATGTGGCAGATCGCGTTTCCCAAAGGGGGTGACAGCACTATTTCTGATCCCACATGCTCTTCCAAATTCTTGGACAATCCTCTTTAAAAAGTAGAATCTAATTCCCCTCCCTTTGAATACTGCTCACCCTTGGGGTCTTTCTTCTAAAGAAGAGAATGCAGCCGAAGGGACTGTTGTACTTGCTGGTGCTCAGTGAGAAAAGCTGATAGGGCTCCCACCTGGTGCTCTCCCCTTCTCCCTCGCCCATTCTCTCTTCCTCTCTCTCTCTCCATCCCTCTGTCCCTCTCCCTTTCTCTCTCTCCCTCCGGCTCTCAATCTCTCTGTCCCTCTCTTCCTTTCTTATGTCTGATCTGGTGATCTCTCTCCCTCCCTCTCTCCCTCCTTGTTAGGAGGAAAGCCAAGCCTCATGGACAAACTACACTTGTGCGTTCTAGCCAACAATGACCTAAGGTCTTAGCCCACAGCCAGAATTAGCCTCCAGACAAGTGCAGGAGGGAAGAAGGGCGGAAAAGACAGAAGGAAAGAAGGAAGGAAGGAAGGAAGGA
>NW_023235084.1:1322-1649 GCF_002007445.2 Ailuropoda melanoleuca | reverse complement strand
GATCATGACCTGAGCCAAAGGCAGACCCTTAACCAACTGAGCCACCCAGGCACCCCAAGATATCATTTTTTGATGGCTGTGTAGTATTCCATTGTGTGTATGTATACATACTTATATATGTATGTATGTATATGTGTGTGTGTGTGTGTATAGTGTGTACACACACACACACACCACATCTTTATCCATTCATCTGTTGGAATCTGGCCTCTTTCCATAGTTTGGCTATTGTGGACATTGCTGCTATAAACATTGGGGTGCAGGTGCCCCTTTGGATCACTACACTGGTATCTTTGGGGTAAATCTCTAGTAGTGCAATTGCTGGGT
>NW_023235084.1:0-1225 GCF_002007445.2 Ailuropoda melanoleuca | reverse complement strand
ATGGACATCTGGGCTCTTTCCATAGTTTGGCTATTGTGGACATTGCTGCTATAAACATTGGGGTGCAGGTGCCCCTTTGGATCACTACACTGGTATCTTTGGGGTAAATCTCTAGTAGTGCAATTGCTGGGTTTTAGGGTAGCTCTATTTTCAACTTTTTGGGGAACCTCCATACTGTTTTCCAGAGCAGCTGAACCAGCTTGCATTCCCACCAACAGTGTAAGAGGGTTCCCTTTTCTCCACATTCTCACCAACATCTGTCATTTCCTGAGTGGTTGATTTTAGCCATTCTGAATGGTGTGAGGCAGTATCTCACTGTGGTTGGTTTATATTTACCTGATGACGAGTGATGTTGAGTGTGATTGATGAGTTGATGAGTGATTTTTTTTTTCATGTGTCTGTTGGCCATTTGAATGTCTTCTTTGGAGAAACTTCTGTTCATGTCTTCTGCCCATTTCTTGATTGGATTTTTTGTTCTTTGAGTGTAGAGTTTGATAAACTCTTTATAGATAGATTTTGGATACTAACCCTGTATCTGATATGTCATTTGCAAATATCTTCTCCCATTCTGTCAATTATCTTTTGGTTTGGTCAACTATTTCCTTTGCTGTGCAAAAGCTTTTTATCTTGATGAAGTCCCAATAGTTCATTTTTGCCTTTGTTTCCCTTGCTTTTGGCGATGTGTCTAGCAAGAAGTTGTTGCAGCCGAGGTCAGAGAGGTTGCTGCCTGTGTTCTCCTCTAAGATTCTGATGGATTTCTGTCTGACATTTAGGTCTTTCAAAGATTTTGAGTCTATTTATGGTGTAAGGAAATGGTCCAGTTTCATTCTTCTGCATGTGGCTGTCCAATTTTCCCAACACCATTTGTTGAAGAGACTGTCTTTTATTCATTGTATATTCTTTACTGCTTTGTCAAAGATTAGTTGACCATAGAATTGAAGGTCCATTTCTGGGTTGTCTATTCTACTCCATTGATCTATAGATCTATATGTCTGTTTTTGTGCCAGTACCATACTGTCTTGATGAGTAAAGCTTTGTAATAGAACTTGAGGTCCGGGATTGTGATGCCACCAGCTTTGGTTTACTTTTTGAACATGCCTTTGGCTATTCAGGGTATTTCCTGGTTCCATACAAATTTTAGGATTGTTTGTTCAAGCTCTGTGAAAAATGTTGATGGTATTTTGATAGGAGTTGCATTGAATGTATAGATTACTCTAGGTAGCAT
>NW_023235083.1:0-1000 GCF_002007445.2 Ailuropoda melanoleuca | reverse complement strand
GATCCCAGGACCCCAGGATCATGACCTGAGCTGAAGGCAGACGCTTAACTGACTGAGCCACCCAGGCGCCCAACATGTGTTGTTTTACTTAGCGTGTTTTCAAGGTTCGTCCATGTTGTAGCAGGTGTCAGTATTTCATTGCTTTTGGGGCACCTGGCTGACTCAGTCAGTGGAGCATGGGACTCTTGATCTCAGACTCAAGAGTTTGAGCTCCACAGTGGGGACAGAGTTTACTTTAAAAAAATTTTTTTTAATATTTCATTCCTTTTTATGACTCAGTAATATCCTATCATCTACATATGCTGAAATTTAGTTGTCCATTCATCCACAGATGGGTATTTGGGTTGTTTCCATCTTTTGACTGTTATGAATAGAGCTGCTATGTACAAATAGGTACTTAAGTACCCGTTTTCAGTTCTATTGTGTAAGTAGCTAGTAATAGAACTGCCGGATCGTGTGGTAATTCTGTTTAACTTTTTGAAGAACTGATGAACTGTTTTTCTACAGTGGTTGTGTCGTTGTACATTTGTACCAGCAAAGTGTAAGAATTCCAATTTCTCCACATTCTCACCGATACTTGTTACTTTCTCTTTTTTAAATTATCTTCATCCTAATAGGTATGTAATCTCATTATGGTTTTGGTTTGCATTTTCCTAATGATTAATGATGTTGAACGTCTTTCGCATTATTATTGGCAATTTGTCTTCTTTAGAGAAATATCTATTCATGTCCTTTGATGCACAAATGTTTTTAATGTCTCTGTAATCAATTTTGACTTAATTTTTTAAAATAAAGCACTAAGGAGGTGCCTGGCTAGATCAGTTGGTAGAGATGCGACTCTTGATCTCAGGCTTGTGAGTTTGAGCTCGAGTTTGGGTAGAGAGATTACTTAAAAAATGAAATCTTTATGAGGGCTTCAGAGGGGAGGAGGGTGGGGGAATGGGATAGGGTGGTGATGGGTAGTAAGGAGGGCACGTATTGCATGGTGCACTGGGTGTTA
>NW_023235082.1:0-1657 GCF_002007445.2 Ailuropoda melanoleuca | reverse complement strand
CATAGTGACTTAGTGTCAAAATCATAATTCAAACTAAGACAGGGTAGTTCAGAATTCATACTTCTATTACAGTACAACATTAGCCACTTTCTACATATCTGAGTGACCTGTTATTACTATAAGACTCTTTCTACTATACCCACTAGTTTTCTAACGTGATGGGAGGGTTATGGTTGTCACACAGTATAGCTGCTTAAATGGACCCCAAGCAAATGGTACTTGACCTCCATGTAGAATCGTCTGCTTTAAACCCAGTCAAATTCTTCTTAGGGTATGCTTTAAAAGAACTTTCCACAAAATGTTCCAATTGACTCTAATGAACCACACTCCTTCGTAAGTCTAAGCTAAGCCAAAGTGCACTGGAGGACCTGATCTGAACATCACTAGAGCACATAGTCACTAGGAGTCAAGAATGCTGCTGGAAACAATACACGATGAAATCTACATAAAGGGTCATTTATGCCTAAGTGCTGCAGTGGCCACCCAGACTAGCAGGCTGTGTTTTAATATCATATCAGTCAGTTACACTTCTTTTAGTTACCAGTAACAGAATTCAACTCAGACTAGTTTAAGCAAAAACAAGGACATTCATTAAAAAGTTGCATGGAGAGTTTATGCAGGCAGGGAGCCAAGTAGCCCTTTGGAAATCAATGGAACCAGTGGCTACAAGGCCAGAAGAAATTCAGATTCACCACTTATCTCTGTTTTCTTCCATGTAGTTCCTTCTTTTGTCACTCAGTGCAAATCACATTTATTTATTTGCCTATATCCACTGTGGAAAATAGCTCTGAAAGCTTCTGAGATTGTCCAATACCTTCCCACCTATATAAAAGTTAGAATGAATTCTCTCAAGTTAAACTCCAAATCTCTGGAGAAGTCAATTGGTCTAGCCTGAGACATGTACCCATCACGACCAATTAAATATGGACTGAGCTAGGTTCTTAAGTGGGAGTTTCATTTTTGTACAATTGCAGATATCACCGTACAGCTGTAGGTACAGCACAGCTCCCACAATAACCGAGGAGTTGGTCAGTGTATAGGGAGAAGGGCTGGGGGATTCCTACTCTAGATGCAGGGCTGAGCTGAGTATGAATAAAGCTAAACTAAAAACAAAGGATAAAGACCCCTCATGGGCTTGTTCTTAGTAATATGAGAAAAGGCACAGAAAACTAATCTTTACTTAATCCTCAAACACTACTGTAAAGTGTTCTATAGTATCTCCATTCAGCAGATGTGAAAACAGAGACTCAGAGAGACAATAACTTTCCCCAATCGAATGAGTACAGAAGGAGAATTTAAACCCAGTCCAGACTTAGCCCAAAGACTGTCCTTTTTGGTTTGTTTGTTATTACCACAGAAGTGCATTTCAGAATATAAAAGGAAAAGAAGAAAACTCAAGCTCTAAAGAATTTTGGTGAGAAAAATATAAAATACAAATAATATGATCAATCATATAGGGAAGGAAAATATCAGCATCAGAGCAAGGAAGGCAAGGCGAAAGCCCCAGGTAATAAGGCTCACAAAGTGGAAGTACAAAAGCAAGAGGGAACACACAGGTAACTGCACGCAGTGATGGAATCTGTACAACATACTTGTTCTGAAATTCCATTGAACATTTCCTAGGAAAATAATGTCATATAACTCAAGACTTGGACAG
>NW_023235081.1:0-1000 GCF_002007445.2 Ailuropoda melanoleuca | reverse complement strand
CTGGCCTGCTTTTCCCACAATCCCGGAAATTATTCCTTTGAGGGCTTGCTGTATCCGTGTGTGAAGCCGCACGATCACTCGCCTTGGTCATAAATGCGTTTAAGAATTCAAAAATCAAGAAATTTGAATGCTGGGTTTTTAAACTTTATATTGAAACATAATACGCATAAAGGGCATATAAACAAATGGTTTGATGACTATAGAGAAGGTAGGGACAGGTATGCAGCAAGGGCCAAGCTCAGGACATTGAACAGCCCTAGCTCCCCAGGCGGTCAGCCCCTCTCAACCTCTCCCTCACCACACACACGGGGGACCACTATGCTGATCTCTAAGGGCATGGAATCCATTTGCCTGTTTTGTACTCTACATAAATTGAAAGATATTTATTTTTTAGTGTGTAGAGCTTTTCACTAAAAATTATGTTTTTATGCAACCGTACTGTTGGGTTTAATTACAGATTACTAATTCTTATTGCCGAGTGGTAGCCAATTATTTGAATATATCACATTTTATTTGTGTGCCTGTTAGTGGGCATTTGAGTAGATTCTAGTTTGGAGGTAATAGAAATAGGGCTGCTGTTATGTGGTTTTTGACAAAGACATTGTCCTCATTTCTGATGAGTACATACCTAGGGGTGGAATGGTGGGACATAAGGGAAGAATACACTTAGGTGTAACAGGTAGCATTAGAGTTTTCCGAAAGCATTATGCTAATTGGCGTTCCCATCAGCAGTATATAAATGGCTCCAAATCCTCAACACACTTGATGTTTTCAATCTGTGTAGTTTTAGCCATTCTGGTGAACACAGAGCAATAATTCTCTGGGGTTTTAATATGCATTTTCCTGAGGACAAATGAAGTTCATGTAGTGACTGGTCATTTAGATATCCTCTTTGGTGAACTGTCCATTCCAGCCTTTTGTGTGTATATATATTTTCTACTGAGTTATCTGTCTTCTACTTACCTCACTGTAGGAATTCCTTTTATATTCTTTGGACATT
>NW_023235080.1:0-1000 GCF_002007445.2 Ailuropoda melanoleuca | reverse complement strand
TGAGCCTGCTTCTTCCTCTCCCACTCCCCCTGCTTGTGTTCCCTCTCTCGCTGGCTGTCTCTGTTTCTATCTCTGTCGAAAAAATAAATAAAATCTTTAAAAAAAAAAAAGAAAAAGAAATGGGCAGAAGACATGAATAGACATTTTTCCAAAGAAGACATACAGATGTCTAACAAACAATGAAAAGATGGACATTACTCTTAAAATGGAACATGGCAAAGACTTCTAGCTTCTGGTTCCACATGTAAGAAACTGGGAAGCTGCCATTCCAACAATCCTTCCTGGGAAGCTGCCATTCCAACAAACCACAAGAGAGGAGAGGAGACAGAGCAAATGACTTCCTCTAAGACCGGAGAGTCAGACAAGTGAATACAGACAGTAGACGCTTACTGGAACAAGCACTCTTTGGACAGAAACTGCCTTGAGGACCAGTGCCAGGGGTAGGAAAACCTCAATTGTAATTGAAAAATTGATGGAGGCTCCATGCAGTCAGGTCTGAGAGTTAAAAACTAGAGAGGAAAACAGTCATAGGGAACCTCACAATATTGTGAATTTTACCATCAGGACCTGGACCAGATTCCCACAGTAAAAATTAGAGACAAATCTCTTTGGGATTCTGATAAGGAGAAAGGAAAAGAAACTATTTGGAAATATGACAGAAAACTCCGTTATTCTTAAGAAGGACTATTGTCAGTGAAAAGTGGTTAAACAGAGCCTAACCTTCTAGGATATTATGAGAGCAAAACTGACCTAGTAAAATAACAAACTCCAGCTGGTCTACCCTTCCATGTGAGAGAGGGGAAATACCCAACTCCAGCCCACTCTGTCCATACTGTCCCAGTCAGGAAGAAGAAAATACAAAACAAAGCAAAGAAAAAGAAAAAAAAACCCTGAGAAATGGTTATGAAGTTCAAAGTCCAGACACACAGGCTTACCAAAATATGGACACAATCATAGGACTACAGAACATTTCCCCTCCCCCCACCACACTTCACACCAC
>NW_023235079.1:0-1000 GCF_002007445.2 Ailuropoda melanoleuca | reverse complement strand
CATGATTTCATCATGGACTGTTTTTCTTTCACTTGTAAAACTCAATTTTTGTGGATTTGTTGACAGATACTTTCTCCTATTGTTTTAAATTCTGTTGTAATTTCATCTTCTGAGGAAAATACACCAAATAGAGAATTTTTGACTAGGAGCTATTTCTTTTATCTTTTAAAATTTTCACTCCACTGTTTTCTAGTTTCTGTTAACTGTGTTGAATAATCAGCATAGCTTTATTGTTTTCTGTTCGAAGTAAATATGGTTTTTTTCATTTTTTCTGATTTAATTTTTTTTTCTAAACTTGAATTTTAAGTGGACTAACCATCAGTGGTTATCACTTTAATTTGAATTTTTGATGCTTGGAATTGTAATGTTTCTTAAATCTCTTATTTGAGTTATGTGTATCAGTTTTGGAAAATTATCTACCTCTATTTCTTTAAATATCAATTCTATATCAGTTCTACTTCATTCTCTCTCTCCTTTACTTCTGGGATGCTGATTGAAGAAAATAGATATTTCACTGAATCTTATGTCCATCTCTGGTACTTTTGAGTATTTTATTCCTTTTTACTCTCCATGTGTCAGTCTGAATATTTTATTCAATTGTCTAGTTAGCTAATCTTTAGTCACACCATAACTGCTTTCCTGTTAAAACGATGGATTGGTTACTTATTTTCAGTTATTTTAATTTGTGTTTTAGGATTAGTTTTATGATTTAATAAAAATCTCTCTGATAAAATTCTCCATGTGATTCTTTAATTTTTTGAAGAATTAATCACATTTATATTTAATAATGTCTCTGGATCTTCTGTGGGTCTATTTCTATTATCTCTTATCCATTCTGTCTTTTTGTACATTTGGCTGTTTTATATTTGAGATTCTAAAGTTGTGGGGCACCTGGGTGTCTCAGTTGTTTAATGGTCCAACTCTTGATTTCAGCTCAGCTCTTGATCTCAGGGTCATTAGTTTGGGCCCCATGCTGGGCATGGAGCCTACTTAAAAAAAA
>NW_023235078.1:0-1000 GCF_002007445.2 Ailuropoda melanoleuca | reverse complement strand
ATGTTCCAGCTCAAAAGGAGTGAGAACTTGAGCGTGCCTTGACTGTGAAGAGAAAGAAGCAGCAGAAGAGAGAGAAGAGACAGGAGTGAGGGCAAGTGACCAGAGTTTCATGATGGGCATGGGACCACAGCATCGGCACCAGTGTCAGCTCAGGGAAAGGAAATGGCATCTACAACTGCACCAAAGCTGAACCGGAGGAGCACCGTAAAAGAGTGACACTTTGAAAGAATCCCCACTTGATTGTCATAATTCAATGAAAATTAGAAGAAAGGCCATTAGTTACAAGTAGAAGGAGTGAGATGTTGGATCAGGATTTGTTTGTTTGTTGGGAATAGTGCTAGAGTCCTTTTTTATCACCCTTTTCAGATTGTAATTATCAATTCAAAAATGTGATTATCTGCTACACGCTGAATGTGATCCCAGACAGCAGGAGCGACATCAACCTGTTACTGCTGCATCCCAGCACAGTGCACAGTGTCCGCACATAGTAGGACTTAATAGATACTTACTGAATAAAATAAAAATAAAGATGTAGAAAATCCCCTGAAGCCAACTGGAGAGGGATAACTGTGATCACACAACAGATTTCCAGGTGGGACTGAGAACTTCCTTGGGGGAGTCCATGGATAGCAATTGTGCCAACCTAAAGGCAAATGGTCCTCGGGTCTTATGTCCTATGTAACCTTGGCTAAGGTATTCTAACTTTTTAAGCCTCAATTTTATCCTTTCTAAAACAGGTCTAGTTAAACTATCTCCATAGGGATGTTATATGGAAAAAAAGAAATACGCATGTAAAACTTTTAGATCAGGACATAATATACACTAATTACTGGTTAGCATGATGCAGTTTACTGAATCATGATTATATCGTACACTCCGTGAAAGCGCACCAGAAGCAAAGAGCCAGTCTTAACCATCTCTGTGTCCCTAATGTCTAGTATGGTGCTCAGTCATGTAAGAACATGGCAGAGGCTGCTAGCTACCCCCACATGTCAATTCC
>NW_023235077.1:0-1000 GCF_002007445.2 Ailuropoda melanoleuca | reverse complement strand
TTTTTTTTTTTTATCTAGACACTCTAAGAGCCACCTCTAAGTTTATGAAAGACCTTATACAAATATACAATGCATGCCTCAAGCATAGTTATTCAGGTCATGCACACTTTAACTAGGAGACACCCCAGCAATAAGAAGAAAATGACAAATCATGCTTCATCCTCTGCCAACAGCCTCTTACAGATATTGTGATACTGTGCTTAAATAATCAACTAATCAAATACATTGAAATGGAGTTCATTTGAAGTTTGTGATAAAATCACCTCTGACAAAAATTAATTCTGTGAAACTACTCCACACTGCAATTACCTGCAAGTAGGCCTAACTTAGCCACTTGTCCACCCTTACAGCTCTTCCTAACATTTGGATTTTGGAAAGCAGGAATTGGACAAAACATCTTCCTCCACCAGTTGGTCAGGGCTCTTTAGGCAAATGAGTGCACTTCTCCACTAGTGACCTGTTTGCATGTCAAAGCTGGAGACACTTTTTACTAAATCATTTTTTAAAGCCATATTACCTATTTTTAGCTTGCACTGTCCAATATGGTAGACATAAACTCTTGAAATGAGGCTAATTTAAACTGAAACGTGCTCTAAGTATAAAATTTACACCAGACTTCAAAGACCAAGTAAGAAAAAAGCATGCAAAATATCTCACTAGCATTTTTTTTGGTAAAATTAATTATGTACGTTGTAATGGTAATGTTTTAGATATACTGTGTTAAAGAAAATAAAATTACTTTCATTCATTTTTTAAAATTTAAATATGACTATTAGAAAATATAAAATTAAGGGGAACCCTCTTACACTGTTGCTGGGAATACAAGTTGGTATAGCCGCTCTGGAAATCAGTATGGAAGTTCCTCAAAAATAGAGCTACTCTATGATCCAAGTTGGTACAGCTGCTCTGGAAAACAGTATGGAGGTTCCTTAAAAATAGAGCTACCCTATGACCCAGCAATTGCACTACTGGGTATTTACCCCAAAGATACTGATGTAGT
>NW_023235076.1:0-1000 GCF_002007445.2 Ailuropoda melanoleuca | reverse complement strand
GTTACAACAGAAAGCCGTTCTCTCCATTCTGTACTGATGCTTACGTACCTAGGTTCTATGACTCAAGCAGCAGCATACCCAGGGGAGGAGGAGGAGAAGCCACAGAGCTATCCAGACATGGGTTCAAATCCCAGCTCTGTACATACTAACCTGTTGTAAGATTCAATGAACGTTAGGGCAGTGGCTGTTGAGGTATCCCCAGAACGCAGCACAGTCCCTGGCACATAGTAGGTGCTCAGCAAACATCAATGGGTGGCTATCAGCGTGGTTCTGGAAAACGTCCTTGACACCTTTGAACTTTAGCGCCTCCATCTCTAATGTGAAGGTGGTTTTTCCTGGCAGGTTTTTAATGAGGATAAAATGAGATGATGGATGTGGCGTTGCCTCTGGCTGCTTGTCACGGTGCCTGAAACGCCATCACCCCTCAGTGCTTGCCAGTCAAGCAGTAGGGTCTGGGCTGTGGCCTGGGCGTCCTAGTAAGCTGCCTGCCATTGACCAGGGGCTCGCCAGCTATTCCCACCCCCCAGCCACGGCTGGGAGCCCCCTTTCCCACCTCCCTGTGTGTCCGTGCTCCACAGCTCCAACGTCTGGGAGCCAACCAGAAACTCATTCCATCATCCAGATATTTGCTGCATGGGCGTCAAACATCTGCAAGATGAAAACCAGGGAAGAGAAAATCCTGGGGTCCACCTCTGGGCTCCGGGGGTTCGCGGGCATCAGGTGTCTAGCTGGACTTTCCACCGTAGCTTCTTTGCCCAGTGCCCATCACAGAGCTGGCACATGTTGACTGCTCCATCCATGATTTCTAAGTGGAAGGATAAACACAGGAAGTTTGTGGTCACGGTCGCACCAGCCAAATCCTTAACAGAGTCCTGGTCCGGAAAAGAACTACAAAACAATGCAAGG
This sequence comes from Ailuropoda melanoleuca, assembly GCF_002007445.2. Lineage (NCBI taxonomy): Eukaryota > Metazoa > Chordata > Mammalia > Carnivora > Ursidae > Ailuropoda > Ailuropoda melanoleuca. The sequence continues at coordinate 94 of NW_023235076.1, read as the reverse complement.
GAGGGGGTGTGGTGGGTGGGAGGGGAGGCATCTGGTTCCTTTATTTTCAAGCTGCAATTAATCAGACAAAGGGGAAAGGAAAAGGCCAGGGGAG
>NW_023235075.1:0-1000 GCF_002007445.2 Ailuropoda melanoleuca | reverse complement strand
AACATTTGCAGCAACATGGATGGGACTGGAGGAGATTATGCTAAGTGAAATAAGTCAAGCAGAGAAAGAAACTTATTTCTAACAGTTCTGGAGGCCAGGAAGTTCAAAATCAAGGCTCCAAGAGATTCAGTGTCTGGCAAGAGTTCACTTTCTGGCTATAGCCATCTTTTTGCTGTGTCCTCATGTGATAGAAAAAGTGACAGATCTCTCTGGGGTCTCTTTTATAAGGATATGAATCCTATTCATGAAGGTTCTACTCTCACCACCTAATCACCTCTCAAAGGCTCCACCTTCTAATTCCATCACATTGAAGGATTAGAATTTCAAACTATGAACTTGAGGAGGATACAGATATTTAGTCTATAGCATCATTTATGAAAGATACTTTTGTTGGATATAGAATTCCAGGTTATCAGCTTGTTTTTTTTTTTTTCCTTTCAGGACTTCATTGCCTTTTTGTTTGCATTGTTTTCCATGACAAATCTACTATAATTTTTGTTTTTCAGTATGTACTTTTTTTCCTCATGCTGAATCCAAGATTTTCACTTTATCATTAACTTTGAGAAATTTTATTACAGTGTGACTTGGTGTAGTTTTCTTTTGTTTGGGATTCATTGAGTTTTCTGGGTCTGTGGATTTAGAATTTTCACCAAATTTGAAAAATTTTTGGCCATGATTTTTTTCAAATATTCTTTCTTTCCTCTTTTTTATATTAAAGTGCTTAGAGTTTCCCCCACTCACTGATACTCTACTCATTTCTTTTGTGTGTGACCTTTTTACTTTCTGTGTCTTATTTTGAATAGTTTCTTTTGCTATGCCAATTTGAAAAATGTCCCAGGCAGAAAGCCAGAATGTTTGTGGAACTCATCTAATGTGCTTTCCTTCTCTCAAGGATCATAACACTTTGACACCTATTGCCTAATACCTAAAAAAAGATTATTTCATATATTTGTCTCGTCTGATTTGTTTGATTTGTGTGTGTGTGTGTGTGTGTGTGTGT
>NW_023235074.1:0-1000 GCF_002007445.2 Ailuropoda melanoleuca | reverse complement strand
GAACACCGGGATCACGCCCTGAGCTGAAGGCAGTCGCTTTAACGACTGCGCTACCCAGGCGCCCCCGTATATGTATTTCTTGCCCAAACCTATCTGAAAAGAGTAATATTAAGGAATTATATATACATATATATATATGCATATATACATATATATATGCATACATATATATATATGCATATATACATATATATATATGCATATATATATATATCAGTGCCCTCTTGACATCCCAGTTCAAAATAACTATCCATCAGTGTCCTGACCGCTGTCATCAATTATGCTCAGCCAGCAGTCCTCCCTGTTTTAGTCCTTCTCTATCTTTCCTGTTGCTCAGTATAAAAACTTGGTGTCCTTCTTGACTCCTCTCTCTCTCTTTTTTTTTTTCCCCACATATCCTATGTCAAATCCTATTGCTTCTGCCTTCAAAACATATCTAGAACATGACTGCTTCTTATTCCATCCATTGTTACCAACTTGGTATAATGCCTCAGCATCTCTTCTCTGCATTTCCATAGTAGCCTCCTAATTACTAGTCCTGCTTCTACCCTTGTCCATTATAATCTATTCTTAACAAAATGTAAGTCAGATCATATCACGTCTCTTCTTAGACTGTCATCATTTTATACAAAGCCATTAAAATTATCTATAAATCCTCATCTTCTCCTTGCTTCCCCCTACCTAGCCAATCAGATTGCTTGCTGTTTTGTCCTTCTGCCCTTTACCTACACTCTGGTCACATTGGTCCCCTTGCCATATCTTGCACATTGTAGGAAAGTACCCATTGCAGGACTTTTGTACTGTAGAGTTTGTTGCCCTTTCCCAGATAGCCACATGACAATTTTCAGGTGAATGTTCAGATTTCACCTCCACAAAGAGGCCACTTTCCCTCTTAACTATTTAATTCTGCAACTGTGCTTTTTATGTAGCTATATTCTTTTTTTTTTAATTTTATTTTATTATATTGTGTTAATCACCATACAGTACATCCCCAGATTCC
>NW_023235073.1:0-1000 GCF_002007445.2 Ailuropoda melanoleuca | reverse complement strand
CAAAGTCACAAAAAAAAATACCTAAGAATAAACTTAACCAAGGAAGTGAAAGACCTGTCCTCTGAAATCCATAAAACACTGATGAAAGTAATTGAAGACAACACAAACAAATGGTAAGATGTTCCATGCTGATGGACTGGAAGAACAAATTTTGCTGAAGTGTCCATACTATCCAAAGCAACCTACAGATTTAATGCAATCCTGATCAAAATACCAACAGCATTCTTCACAGGACTAGAACAAATAATCTTAAAATTTGTATGGATCCACAAAAGACCCCAAATAGCCAAAGCAGTCTTGAAAAAGAAGAACCAAACTGGCAGTATCACAACCCCAAACATAAAGAGAGATTACCAAGCTGTAGAAATCAAAACAGTGGGTACTGGCACAAAAATAGATGCAGAGATCAATGGAACAGAACAGAGAGCCCAGAACTGAACCCATAAAAATATGGTCAACTGATCTTTGACAAAGGAGGCAGGAATACTCAATGGGAAAAAGACAGGCTCTTCAACAAATGGTGTTGGGAAAACTGGACCACTTCCATATACCAGACACAAAAATAAACTCAAAATGGATTAAGGACCCCAATGTGACACCTGAAACCATAAAAATCCTAGAAGAGAGCATGAACAGTAATTTCTCTGACATTGGTCGTAGCAACATTTTTCTACATAGGCCCCCTGAGGCAAGGGAAACAAAAGCAAAAATAAACTATTGGGACTACATCCAAATAAAGAGCTGGTGCACAGCAGAGGAAACCATCAACAAAACTAAAAGACAGCCTACTGAATGGGAGAAGATATTTGCAAATGACTTCTCTGACAAAGGGTTAGTATCCAAAATATATAAAGAACTTATACAACTCAGCACCCCAAAAATAAATAATCCAATTAGAAATGGGCAGGGGTGTTACACGCAACTAATGGAGCATCTAACTTTACATCGGAATCCGGGGATGTACTGTATGGTGACTAAAATAATATAATAAAAAATCATT
>NW_023235072.1:311-7517 GCF_002007445.2 Ailuropoda melanoleuca | reverse complement strand
CTCAGTGCTGTGCTGATCGTGTTTCACTCACGGTAACAAAGCAACTTGATTTTTGTTCCATGTTCTATAACACCGATGTGATTCAAGGGCTTTATCATCGCTCTTTGTTTCCTGTTTCTAAGTGCTGGATATTTCCAAGGCACATTCACCCAATGGGGAATCTGGGTCCCTATTGAAAACGCGGATGTTACCTGGAGGTGTTTTCCTGGACGCTCCTCTTTAATACCAATAAGAAGGGCGCTGAGTCCTCGAAATTCTTGACCTTTTTCATTTATATACCTTATTTAAGTGAGATGATGTTCGTTGATATTTCCCTGGATTGTGTGGTGTCTCAGAGACCACTATGTGGCACTCTCGTCAGGCTTCCGTGAACACTTTCCCTCATGTTTCCCTATTCACGAAGGATGATGATAGTGCTAAGACGGCCACTGCACAGTGTTGTTTCTGACAGAAATGGTTTAGGCATTTTCGTTCCATTGCCACCAGCAGTTTTGATGGGATTTACCCATGAAGCAAACATTGCATTGGAGGCTGGTTTGGCCAAATTTTGTTTCTCAGTGCTGTGCTGATCGTGTTTCACTCACGGTAACAAAGCACCTTGATTTTTGTTCCACGTTCTATAAGGCCAATGTGACTTCAAGGGCTTTATCTTCGCACTTTGTTTCTTGGTTCTAAGTGCTGGATGCTTCCAAGGCACATTTACCCAATGGGGAATCTGGGTCCCAAGGAAATGCGGATGTTAGCTGGAGGTGTTATCCTGGACGCTCTTCTTTAATACCAATAAGAAGGGCGCTGAGTCCTCGAAATTCTTGAACGTTTTCATTTAGACTCCCTTATTTAAGTGAGATGAAGTTCGTTGATATTTCCCTGGATTGTGTGGTGTCTCAGAGACCAATATGTGGCACTCTCGTCAGGTTCCCTTGAACACTTTCCCTTATGTTTCCATATTCATGAAGGATGATGATAAGGTTAAGACGGCCGNGGCCACTGCACAGTGTTGTTTCTGACAGAAATGGTTTAGGCATTTTCGTTCCATTGCCACCAGCAGTTTTAATGGGATTTACCCATGAAGCAAACATTGCATTGGAGGCTGGTTTGGCCAAATTTTGTTTCTCCGTGCTGTGCTGATCGTGTTTCACTCACGGTAACAAAGCACCTTGATTTTTGTTCCACGTTCTATAAGGCCAATGTGACTTCAAGGGCTTTATCTTCGCACTTTGTTTCTTGGTTCTAAGTGCTGGATGCTTCCAAGGCACATTTACCCAATGGGGAATCTGGGTCCCAAGGAAATGCGGATGTTAGCTGGAGGTGTTATCCTGGACGCTCTTCTTTAATACCAATAAGAAGGGCGCTGAGTCCTCGAAATTCTTGAACGTTTTCATTTAGACTCCCTTATTTAAGTGAGAAGATGTTCGTTGATATTTCCCTGGATTGTGTGGTGTCTCAGAGACCGCTATGTGTCACTCTTGTCAGGCTTCCGTGAACACTTTCCCTCATTCCCCTATCCACGAAGGATGNCGGCCACTGCACAGTGTTGTATCTGACAGAAATGTTTTAGGCATTTTCGTTCCATTGCCACCAGCAGTTTTGATGGGATTTACGAATGAATCAAACATTGTATTGGAGGCTGGTTTGGCAAAATGTTGTTTCTCAGTACTGTGTTGATCGTGTTTCACTCAGGGTAACAAAGCACCTTGATATTTGTTCCACGTTCTATAAGGCCGATGTGACTTCAAGGGCTTTATCTTCGCACTTTGTTTCTTGGTTCTAAGTGCTGGATGCTTCCAAGGCACATTTACCCAATGGGGAATCTGGGTCCCAAGGAAATGCGGATGTTAGCTGGAGGTGTTATCCTGGACGCTCTTCTTTAATACCAATAAGAAGGGCGCTGAGTCCTCGAAATTCTTGAACGTTTTCATTTAGACTCCCTTATTTAAGTGAGATGATGTTCGTTGATATTTCCCTGGATTGTGTGGTGTCTCAGAGACCACTATGTGGCACTCTCGTCAGGCTTCCGTGAACACTTTCCCTCATGTTTCCCTATTCACGAAGGATGATGATAGTGCTAAGACGGCCACTGCACAGTGTTGTTTCTGACAGAAATGGTTTAGGCATTTTCGTTCCATTGCCACCAGCAGTTTTAATGGGATTTACCCATGAAGCAAACATTGCATTGGAGGCTGGTTTGGCCAAATTTTGTTTCTCAGTGCTGTGCTGATCGTGTTTCACTCACGGTAACAAAGCACCTTGATTTTTGTTCCACGTTCTATAAGGCCAATGTGACTTCAAGGGCTTTATCTTCGCACTTTGTTTCTTGGTTCTAAGTGCTGGATGCTTCCAAGGCACATTCACCCAATGGGGAATCTGGGTCCCTATTGAAAACGCGCATGTTAGCTGAAGGTGTTATCCTGGTNGCTCTTCTATAATACCAATAAGAAGGGCGCTGAGTCCTCGAATTTCTTGAACTTTTTCAATTATACACCCTTATTTAAGTGAGATGATGTTCGTTGATATTTCCCTGGATTGTGTGGTGTCTCAGAGACCACTATGTGGCACTCTCGTCAGGCTTCCGTGAACACTTTCCCTCATGTTTCCCTATTCACGAAGGATGATGATAGTGCTAAGACGGCCACTGCACAGTGTTGTTTCTGACAGAAATGGTTTAGGCATTTTCGTTCCATTGCCACCAGCAGTTTTAATGGGATTTACCCATGAAGCAAACATTGCATTGGAGGCTGGTTTGGCCAAATTTTGTTTCTCAGTTTTGTGCTGATCGTGTTTCACTCACGGTAACAAAGCACCTTGATTTTTTTTCCACGATATATAAGGCCGATGTGACTTCAAAGGCTTTATCTTCGCACTTTGTTTCTTGGTTCTAAGTGCTGGATGCTTCCAAGGCACATTTACCCAATGGGGAATCTGGGTCCCAAGGAAATGCGGATGTTAGCTGGAGGTGTTATCCTGGACGCTCTTCTTTAATACCAATAAGAAGGGCGCTGAGTCCTCGAAATTCTTGAACGTTTTCATTTAGACTCCCTTATTTAAGTGAGATGATGTTCGTTGATATTTCCCTGGATTGTGTGGTGTCTCAGAGACCACTATGTGGCACTCTCGTCAGGCTTCCGTGAACACTTTCCCTCATGTTTCCCTATTCACGAAGGATGATGATAGTGCTAAGACGGCCACTGCACAGTGTTGTTTCTGACAGAAATGGTTTAGGCATTTTCGTTCCATTGCCACCAGCAGTTTTAATGGGATTTACCCATGAAGCAAACATTGCATTGGAGGCTGGTTTGGCCAAATTTTGTTTCTCCGTGCTGTGCTGATCGTGTTTCACTCACGGTAACAAAGCACCTTGATTTTTGTTCCACGTTCTATAAGGCCAATGTGACTTCAAGGGCTTTATCTTCGCACTTTGTTTCTTGGTTCTAAGTGCTGGATGCTTCCAAGGCACATTTACCCAATGGGGAATCTGGGTCCCAAGGAAACGCGGATGTTAGCTGGAGATGTTATCCTGGACTCTCTTCTTTAATACCAATAAGAAGGGTGCTGTGTCCTCGAAATTCTTAAACTGTTTCATTTATACTCCCTTATTATGTGAGGTGATGTTCGGTGATATTTCACTGGATTGTGTGGTGTCTCAGAGGCCACTATGTGGCACTCACGCCAGGGATACTNCTATGTGGCACTCTCGTCAGGCTTCCGTGAACACTTTCCCTCATGTTTCCCTATTCACGAAGGATGATGATAGTGCTAAGACGGCCACTGCACAGTGTTGTTTCTGACAGAAATGGTTTAGGCATTTTCATTCCATTGCCACCAGCAGTTTAGATGGGAATTACCCATTAAACAAATATTGCATTGGAGGCTGGTTTGGCCAAATTTTGTTTCTCAGTGCTGTGCTGATCGTGTTTCACTCACGGTAACAAAGCACCTTGATTTTTGTTCCACGTTCTATAAGGCCAATGTGACTTCAAGGGCTTTATCTTCGCACTTTGTTTCTTGGTTCTAAGTGCTGGATGCTTCCAAGGCACATTTACCCAATGGGGAATCTGGGTCCCAAGGAAATGCGGATGTTAGCTGGAGGTGTTATCCTGGACGCTCTTCTTTAATACCAATAAGAAGGGCGCTGAGTCCTCGAAATTCTTGAACGTTTTCATTTAGACTCCCTTATTTAAGTGAGATGATGTTCGTTGATATTTCCCTGGATTGTGTGGTGTCTCAGAGACCACTATGTGGCACTCTCGTCAGGCTTCCGTGAACACTTTCCCTCATGTTTCCCTATTCACGAAGGATGATGATAGTGCTAAGACGGCCACTGCACAGTGTTGTTTCTGACAGAAATGGTTTAGGCATTTTCGTTCCATTGCCACCAGCAGTTTTAATGGGATTTACCCATGAAGCAAACATTGCATTGGAGGCTGGTTTGGCCAAATTTTGTTTCTCCGTGCTGTGCTGATCGTGTTTCACTCACGGTAACAAAGCACCTTGATTTTTGTTCCACGTTCTCTAACGGCGATGTGATTTCAAGGGCTTTATCTTCGCTCTTTGTTTCTTGGTTCTAAGTGCTGGTTATTTCCAAGGCACATTCACCCAATGGGGAATCTGGGCCCCAAGGAAACGCGGATGCNAGGTGTTATCCTGGTCGCTCTTCTTTAATACCAATAAGAAGGGCGCTGAGTCCTCGAAATTCTTGAACTTTTTCAGTTAGATTCCCTTATTTAAGTGAGATGATGTTCGTTGATATTTCCCTGGATTGTGTGGTGTCTCAGAGACCACTATGTGGCACTCTCGTCAGGCTTCCATGAACACTTTCCCTCATGTTTCCCTATTCAGGAAGGGTGATGATAGTGCTAAATTGGCCACTGCATAGTGTTGCTTCTGACAGAAATGGTTTAGGCATTTTCGTTCCATTGCCACCAGCAGTTTTAATGGGATTTACCCATGAAGCAAACATTGCATTGGAGGCTGGTTTGGCCAAATTTTGTTTCTCCGTGCTGTGCTGATCGTGTTTCACTCACGGTAACAAAGCACCTTGATTTTTGTTCCACGTTCTATAAGGCCAATGTGACTTCAAGGGCTTTATCTTCGCACTTTGTTTCTTGGTTCTAAGTGCTGGATGCTTCCAAGGCACATTTACCCAATGGGGAATCTGGTTCCCAAGAAAATTCGGATGTTAGCTGAAGGTGTTATCCTGGACGCTCTTCTTTAATACCAATATGAAGGGTTCTTTTTCCTCGAAATTCTTGACCTTTTTCATTTATACTCCCTTATTTAAGTGAGATGATGTTCGTTGATATTTCCCTGGATTGTGTGGTGTCTCAGAGACCACTATGTGGCACTCTCGTCAGGCTTCCGTGAACACTTTCCCTCATGTTTCCCTATTCACGAAGGATGATGATAGTGCTAAGACGGCCACTGCACAGTGTTGTTTCTGACAGAAATGGTTTAGGCATTTTCGTTCCATTGCCACCAGCAGTTTTCATGGGATTTACCCATGAAGCAAATATTGCATTGGACGCTGTTTTGCCAAATTTTGTTTCTCAGTGCTGTGCTCATCGTGTTTCACTCAGGGTAACAAAGAACCTTGATTTTTGTTCCACGTTCAATAAGGCCAATGTGACTTCAAGGGCTTTATCTTCGCACTTTGTTTCTTGGTTCTAAGTGCTGGATGCTTCCAAGGCACATTTACCCAATGGGGAATCTGGGTCCCAAGGAAATGCGGATGTTAGCTGGAGGTGTTATCCTGGACGCTCTTCTTTAATACCAATAAGAAGGGCGCTGAGTCCTCGAAATTCTTGAACGTTTTCATTTAGACTCCCTTATTTAAGTGAGATGATGTTCGTTGATATTTCCCTGGATTGTGTGGTGTCTCAGAGACCACTATGTGGCACTCTCGTCAGGCTTCCGTGAACACTTTCCCTCATGTTTCCCTATTCACGAAGGATGATGATAGTGCTAAGACGGCCACTGCACAGTGTTGTTTCTGACAGAAATGGTTTAGGCATTTTCGTTCCATTGCCACCAGCAGTTTTGATGGGATTTACCCATGAAGCAAACATTGCATTGGAGGCTGGTTTGGCCAAATTTTGTTTCTCAGTGCTGTGCTGATCGTGTTTCACTCACGGTAACAAAGCACCTTGATTTTTGTTCCACGTTCTATAAGGCCGATGTGACTTCAAGGGCTTTACCTTCGCACTTTGTTTCTTGGTTCTAAGTGCTGGATGCTTCCAAGGCACATTTAGACAATGGGGAATCTGGGTCCCAAGGAAACGCGGATGTTAGCTGGAGGTGTTATCCTGGACGGTCTACTTTAATACTTATAAGAAGGGCGCTGAGTCCTCGAAATTCTTGAACGTTTTCATTTAGACTCCCTTATTTAAGTGAGATGATGTTCGTTGATATTTCCCTGGATTGTGTGGTGTCTCAGAGACCACTATGTGGCACTCTCGTCAGGCTTCCGTGAACACTTTCCCTCATGTTTCCCTATTCACGAAGGATGATGATAGTGCTATGAAGGGCACTGCAGAGTGTTTTTTCTGACAGAAATGATTGAGGCATTTTTGTTCCATTTCCACCAGCAGTTTTGATGGGATTTACCCATGAAGCAAACATTGCTTTGGAGGCTGGTTTGGCTAAATTTTGTTTCTCAGTGCTGGTGCTCATCGTGTTTCACTCACGGTAACAAAGCACCTTGATTTTTGTTCCACGTTCTATAAGGCCAATGTGACTTCAAGGGCTTTATCTTCGCACTTTGTTTCTTGGTTCTAAGTGCTGGATGCTTCCAAGGCACATTTACCCAATGGGGAATCTGGGTCCCAAAGGAAACTCGTATGTGAGCTGGAAGTGTGATCCTGGACGCTCTTCTTTAATACCAATACGAAGGGCACTGAGTCCTCGAATTTCTTCAACTTTTTCATTTAGACTCCCTTATTTAATTGAGATGATGTTCGTTGATATTTCCCTGGATAGTGTGGTGTCTCAGAGACTACTATGTGGCACTCTCTTCAGGCTTCCGTGAACACTTTCCCTCATGTTTCCCTATTCACGAAGGATGATGATAGTGCTAAGACGGCCACTGCACAGTGTTGTTTCTGACAGAAATGGTTTAGGCATTTTCGTTCCATTGCCACCAGCAGTTTTAATGGGATTTACCCATGAAGCAAACATTGCATTGGAGGCTGGTTTGGCCAAATTTTGTTTCTC
>NW_023235072.1:0-300 GCF_002007445.2 Ailuropoda melanoleuca | reverse complement strand
TTTACCCATGAAGCAAACATTTCATTGGAGGCTGGTTTGGCCAAATTTTGTTTCTCAGTGCTGTGCTGATCATGTTTCACTCATGGTNGATTTTTGTTCCAGGTTCTATAAGGCCGATTTGACTTCAAGGGCTTTATCTTCGCACTTTGTTTCTTGGTTCCAAGTGCTGGATGCTTCCAAGGCTCATTCACCCAATGGGGCATCTGGTTCCCAAAGGAAACTCGGATGTTAGCTGAAGGTGTTATCCTGGACGCTCTTCTTTAATACCAATACGAAGGGCACTGAGTCCTCGAATTTCTT
>NW_023235071.1:2749-3946 GCF_002007445.2 Ailuropoda melanoleuca | reverse complement strand
AAAACACCTCCAGCGAAAATCAGCCTTTTCCCTGGGGACCCTGATTCCACACTGCTTGTATGGCCCTGGGATGTATCCTATTACACCTGCCGTGGCAATGGAACGAAAAGCCCAAAGGCGAGTCCGTCAGAAACAACACCGTTCAGAGCCAGTCTTAGCACTATCATCAGCATTCGTGACTAGGGATCCATGAGGGAAAGTGGTCGCGGAAGCCTGACGAGCGTGCCCACTAGTGGTCTCTGAGACACCACACAGTTCAGGGAAATATCAACGAACATGATCTCTCATGAGTAAGGGAGCATGAGTGAAAAAGTTCAGGATTTTCGAGGACTCAGCGCCCTTCTTATTGGTAATAAAGCAGAGCATCCAGGAAAACACCTCCAGCTAACATCAGCCTTTTCACTGGGGACCCTGATTCCACATTGGGTGTATGGGCCTGGGAAGGATCCAGCACTTAGAACCAAGAAACAAAGTGTGAGGGGAAAGCCCTTGAAGTCACGACGGCCTTATGGAAGGTGGAACAGGAATCAAGGTGCTTTGGTACCGTGAGTGAAACACGACGAACACAGCACTGAGAAAGACAATTCGGCCAAAACCCGCTTCCAACGAAATGTTTGCTCCCTGGGGAAATCCTGTCAAAACTGCTGGCGGCAATGGAACGAAAAGGCCCAAAACACGTCCGTCAGAAACAACACCGTACAGGGACCGTCTTAGCACTATCATCACCCTTCGTGAATAGGGAAACATGAGGGAAAGTGGTCGCGGAAGCCTGACGAGAGTGCCCCACAGTGGTCTCTGAGACACCACACAGTCCAGGGAAATATCAACGATCATCATCTCTCGTGAGTAAGGGAGCATGAATGAAAAGGTTCAGGATTTTCGAGGACTCAGCGCCCTTCTCATTGGTAATAAAGCAGAGCGTCCAGGAAAACACCTCCAGCGAACATCAGCCTTTTCCCTGGGGACCCTGATTCCACACTGCTTGTATGCGCCTTGGACGTATCCTATCACACCTGCGGTGGCAATGGAACGAAAGACCAAAGGCGAGTCCGTCAGAAACAACGCCATGCAGAGCCAGTCTTAGCACTATCATCAGCCTTCGTGACTGGGGTCCATGAGGGAAAGTGGTCGTGGAAGCCTGACGAGCGTGCCCACTAGCGGTCTCTGATACACCACACAGTTCAGGGAAATATCAAC
>NW_023235071.1:1738-2508 GCF_002007445.2 Ailuropoda melanoleuca | reverse complement strand
AAACAACACCGTGCAGAGCCAGTCTTAGCACTATCATCAGCCTTCGTGACTACGGATCCATGAGGGAAAGTGGTCGCAGAAGCCTGACGAGCGTGCCCACTAGTGGACTCGGAACACCACACAGTTCAGGGAAATATCAACGAACGTGATCTCTTCTAAGTAAGGGAGCATGAGTGAAAAAGTTCAGGATTTTCGAGGACTCTGCGCCCTGCTTCTTGGTAATAAAAAGGTGCTTTGGTACCGTGAGTGAAACACGACGAACACAGCACTGAGAAACACAATTCGGCCAAAACCCGCTTCCAACGAAATGCTTGCTCCCTGGGGAAATCCTGTCAAAACTGCTGGCGGCAATGGAACGAAAAGGCCCAAAACACGTCCGTCAGAAACAACACCGTACAGGGACCGTCTTAGCACTATCATCACCCTTCGTGAACAGGGAAACATGAGGGAAAGTGGTCGCGGAAGCCTGACGAGAGTGCCCCACAGTGGTCTCTGAGACACCACACAGTCCAGGGAAATATCAACGATCATCATCTCTCGTGAGTAAGGGAGCATGAATGAAAAGGTTCAGGATTTTCGAGCACTCAGCGCCCTTCTCATTGGTAATAATGCAGAGCGTCCAGGAAAACACCTCCAGCGAACAACAGCCTTTTCCCTGGGGACCCTGATTCCACACTGCTTGTATTGGCCTGGGACGTATCCTAATACACCTGCCGAGGCAATGGAACGAAAAGGCCAAATGCGAGTCCATCAGAAACAACACCGTGCAG
>NW_023235071.1:1486-1704 GCF_002007445.2 Ailuropoda melanoleuca | reverse complement strand
GGAAATATCAACGAACATGATCTCTCATGAGTAAGGGAGCATGAATGAAAAAGTTCAGGATTTTCGAGGACTAAGCGCCCTTCTTCTTGCCAATCAAGCAGAGCATCCAGGAAACACCTCCAGCGAACATCAGTCTTTTCCCTGGGAACCCCGATTCCACATTGGGTGTAGGGGCCTGGGGAGGATCCAGCCCTTAGAACCAAGAAACAAAGTGTGAG
>NW_023235071.1:1173-1310 GCF_002007445.2 Ailuropoda melanoleuca | reverse complement strand
CATGATCTCTCATGAGTAAGGGAGCATGAATGAAAAAGTTCAGGATTTTCGAGGACTCAGCGCCCTTCTTCTTGAAAATCAAGCAGAGCATCCAGGAAAACACCTCCAGCGAACAGCAGCCTTTTCACTGGGGACCC
>NW_023235071.1:327-1126 GCF_002007445.2 Ailuropoda melanoleuca | reverse complement strand
GCAATGGAACGAAAAGGCCAAAGGCGAGTCCGTCAGAAACAACACCGTGCAGAGCCAGTCTAAGCACTATCATCAGCCTTCGTGACTGGGGATCCATGAGGGAAAGTGGTCGCGGAAGCCTGACGAAAGTGCCCACTAGCGGTCTGTGAGATGCCACACAGTTCAGGGAAATATCAACGAACATGATCTCTCATGAGTAAGGGAGCATGAGTGAAAAAGTTCAGGATTTTCGAGGACTCAGCGCCCTTCTTCTTGGTAATCAAACAGAGCGTCCAGGAAAACACCTCCAGCGAACATCAGCCTTTTCCCTAGGGACCCTGATTACACACTGCTTGTATGGGCCTGGGTAGTATCCTATCACACCTGCCGTGGCAATGGAAAAAAGGCCAAAGGCGAGTCCGTCAGAAACAACACCGTGCAGAGCCAGTCTTTGCACTATCATCAGCCTTCGTGACTGGGGATCCATGAGGGAAAGTGGTCGCGGAAGCCTGACGAGCGTGCCCACTAGCGGTCTCTGAGACGCCACACAGTTCAGGGAAATATCAAAGAACATGATCTCTCATGACTAAGGGAGCATGAGTGAAAAAGTTCAGGTTTCTAGGACTCATTGCCCGTCTTCTTGGTAATCAAGCAGAGCGTCCAGGAAAACACCTGCAGCGAACATCAGCCTTTTCCCTGGGGACCCTGATTCCACACTGCTTTTATGGGCCTGGAAGTATCCTATCACACCTGCCGTGGCAACGGAACGAAAAGGCCTAAGGCGAGTCCGTCAGAAACAACACCGTGCAGAGCCAGTCTT
>NW_023235071.1:0-161 GCF_002007445.2 Ailuropoda melanoleuca | reverse complement strand
TCAGGATTTTCGAGGACTCAGCGCCCTTCTTCTTGGTAATCAAGCAGAGCGTCCAGGAAAACACCTCCAGCTAACATCAACCTTTTCCCTGGGGACCCTGATTCCACTCTGCTTGTATGGGCCGGGGAAGTATCCTATCACACCTGCCGTGGCAATGGAAG
>NW_023235070.1:0-1000 GCF_002007445.2 Ailuropoda melanoleuca | reverse complement strand
GGGGGGGGGGGGGGGGGGGGGGGGGTATGCCCGGAACCAGTAGCCCAGAAGGTTCCACTCTGAAGCTGGAGTGGCCTCCTAGACTCTGCCCCTGGCCACTGGGGAGATTCCTGAGATGTGTCCACCGGCTCTCCTCCCCTCCCCACCCTCGGAATAGGGTGGCTCCCTCCCAGCCTCTCCCCGCAGTTGGAGGCGTGGGTAGCAGCTGGGAGAACCGGCTGGGTGCTGCCCCTCCCCTTGGGCGGGGAGGTAGGCACCTGGCGGGCTCCTCCGGTGGCAGACGCCACCGCTGCACACACCTGGTCCCTGTGCCGCCTGCTCCCGCGCGTCCTCCCCTCCCTTCCCTCACCGGCCTGCCATGGACGGGCCCGCCGAGCCCCGGATCCCGGCCCTGTGGGACACGCAGGAAAACATCTTGGAACTCAGGTGAGGCAGGGGCCTGGGCAACAGCCGGTGGGATCCCCCCCACCGCCTGCCCGGAGGAGGTGGCCTGGGGGAGAGCCGTGGGCCTCTGCACTGGGGGCCCCCAGCCTCCCCCTGCCTGAGACCCGGCAAGACTCAGCCGGCTCATCCCTGCTGGAAGTCGGTGGGGACAGGGCCGTGCTGAGTTACTTGCTGGGATTCCTGAGGTGTCCCGGACCACGGTGGGGCCTCAGTTTCTCTGTCTGCCAAAGACATCTTCCTGACACAGCGCTGGGTGAGAGTGGGAATCTGGCTCACAGTAACTGCTCAGAAACAACTGCCCTTAGGCCTGTTGTCCACTTTTCATCCTGGACACCCCAGAGGACCTTCAGATGGGGGTGCTTTCCTTCTTGGGGGCTTGGAATGTGGCCCCTGCTCTGCTCGGGGGAGGATGGGAGAGCAAGGGTGGGCAGGGGTGGGGAGGCAGCTGGGTCCCCGAGTCAGAGGCTGTGTCCCCGGGGGCTCCAAGGACAGGATGGGCTCTGGACTCAGCAGCCCTCCTAGGAGAGGTTAGGGTACTGAGCGTGACCCCTTTGTT
>NW_023235069.1:0-1000 GCF_002007445.2 Ailuropoda melanoleuca | reverse complement strand
TTTTAATTACTTTTTTTTTTTTGCCTACTGTTCATATGAGTTTTTGCACCCTGGTCTTTATTACATAAATGTTAAGCAGATGGTTTCCAAGTGAGTATTTCATTTTTTTCTAGAATACTTAACAGTCTTATGTTTGATTATGGCAGTATGTATATCTTTAGAAAGGCTATATCTAATTTGATATGTTCTCTTTGGACTTATTTCATAGTAAAAATGTCACATTTATGTAGCCAAAATGAATCTTTTCATATATTTAAAGACAATGCAAGCAGTTAACAAGAAGATGGATCCACAAAAGACATTACAAACAATGCAGAATTTCCAGAAGGAAAACATGAAAATGGAAATGACTGAAGAAATGAGTAAGTTTAATAACTCGTAATGAAATTTACAGTTTTTTCATCTTTGAATCAGCTAAGTTTATGTACTAGCAGCCTCATATTCTAATCCATAAAAGCACAAATGTTGAAAAAAGCAGTGATACAGCACCTTCTGAATAGATGTCTATATTATAGCTTCAGTGTATTTTTAAATTGGCAAACTATAAGGCTCAAATCTTATCAAACTTTACTGGAAGGAAAAATATAAAATATGATATGCCATATTTTTATGCCATATTGGCCTCAGCAGTTGTACTTCATTGATGAGGGGACCAAAACCAACTTGTGAATAAAATAACTCTTCCTGGTATGAATTTGGTGGTTTCAGGGTTGTGTTGATTCTTTCATACTAGAGATCATGTCTGTTTTTATTGGAGATAGAGATAATGGAGGTCTTTTGTTATTTTTTCCTTTTCCTTCCCAAAGTTATTTAATGTTTAGTTTTCTTTTTTGAATATAAACTAATTGCATTTTATAGAGGAAATATGGAGAACACAAAGGAACAAAATTTATTTAAAAAATCTATTATCACACCACCCAGACATAGTTACTGTTATATGCGTCTTTCCTATATTTTCCTGTATTTTATAGTAGTTAAATCATATTACATGTGCAATTTT
>NW_023235068.1:0-1000 GCF_002007445.2 Ailuropoda melanoleuca | reverse complement strand
TGCCTGCGCTCATGGCAGTCTTTCCTTCCCTGGCCATGCTGCTCCCAGACCACAGTAGGCTGGGCTCCGGGGAGTAAAGAGTTTTCAGTTTATGGAATTTCATTGCT
Organism: Ailuropoda melanoleuca; assembly: GCF_002007445.2. Lineage (NCBI taxonomy): Eukaryota > Metazoa > Chordata > Mammalia > Carnivora > Ursidae > Ailuropoda > Ailuropoda melanoleuca. The sequence continues at coordinate 893 of NW_023235068.1, read as the reverse complement.
AGCTATCTTGCAGGCTCCTGGCATCAAGCAGAACAGCATTGGGAGCTCACTAATGGACCCGAGGTTTTCAAATCTTTGAAAAGGCCATGAAAAAGGAAGAAACTTGGAGCATTACATTTGTCAGATGATGAAATGTTAGGTGCCTGGGACAGCACTGCCTATTAGAACTCAATGAATGTCAATTTCTTCCTGATTTTCTTTTGGTGTTTGTGCATATTTCCGTCCTCCTGATACCTTACCTCTTTTTCTTCATTTTTTTCACCAGGAGCTCAATTCTTCCATCAGTAGATTTTGAGATGTATGCAGATGTAAGGTGTTTCAACCAATTCCAGTTATTATAGAAAAAAAGCAAGTATATTTACTAGCTTCATTTAAAAGTATAAATACTGTAGGGTCACTTTTCTTATTAATAATGGTCTTTCTTCTCTAGGTTTTTTTTTTAATGCTGCTGGTTTGCAAAGTTGAGTAGCATGTTGAAGCCAGAATAGTGTTAAGTAACGTGGTGGCAGTCCAGTACATGACAACGATCCTAATTCTAGTTGTTAATAATTTTCTTGTAGAGTGCTTTGTGCCTGTAAGATGCTGTCCTTTCCCTTTCCTTAATCATTTTTCATATATTCCTGAGAGATAGAAATGGTTGATTTGATAATTTCCTTACACTGATGAGAAATCAAAGGATCAGTGTTTATGGAATGGGCCCAGGTCACATGGCTAATTTGTCACAGAATGTTAGAGAAGCACATTTCATTGCCACCAAATATTTTTCTCTTATGGAAAAAAGGAATGGCAGTGTGCTTGGCATGGAACTTGACATGTAAGATATGCTTAGTAATTAAATTTTCCTCCCTCAGTGGATAGTACTTTTTATTCATGAATGTCATGGATTTTTTTTT
>NW_023235067.1:0-1000 GCF_002007445.2 Ailuropoda melanoleuca | reverse complement strand
TTATTATGTTGTGTTAGTCACCATACAGTACATCATTAGTTTTTGATGTAGTGTTCCATGATTCATTGTTTTGGGTTTTTTTTTAAGATTATTTATTTATTTGACAGAGATAGCCAGCGAGAGAAGGAACACAAGCAGGGGGAGTGGGAGAGGAAGAACCAGGCTCATAGCAGAGGAACCCGATGTGGGACTCGATCCCGGAACGCCGGATCACGCCCTGAGCTGAAGGCAGACGCCTAAGGACTGCGCTACCCAGGCATCCCCATGACTCACTGTTTGCATGTAACACCCAGTACAGTGGACTTTTAGATATCATGGCCTCTATAAGAGGGATAACTGAGAGAGTTTTCACTCCTGACATAATCTCATGTCAATGGTGAGACCCTGTCCCTCACTACTGTGGTGTGTTATGCTTTGTTAGGAGGTGAATCAGCTATTTTCATTAGCTTCTATTTTATTTGATTCCTGAGAGATGCCACAGAGCAGGTCTTTAATTCAGACTCAAAAATAATTTAATCTGAAGTCCAAACATTCCAATTGTAATGGAAAGAGCACATGTTTCAGAATCAGGTAGACAAGGGTAAGCTTCCTCGTTCTGTCACTTACCAGCTGTGTATTCTTGGGAAAGGTATTTAACCTCTTCAAACCTCCAGCTGCTCATGTATAGGAAAAGGATAATAATGTACTTAGTTAATGGGGTTATTATGAAGCTAAATGAGATCATGGATATGAAAGGGCTAATACAGAATTCGACACGGCAGATTCTTTAATAAAGTAAATTCCCTTCATTGTATGTCCTTTAATGTCAGTAGTCTCCACACAGAGGTCATTTTTTTTTTTTAAGATTTTTTATTTATTTATGTAACAGAGACAGAGATAGAGACAGCCAGCGAGAGAGGGAATGCAAGCAGGGGGAGTGGGGGAGGAAAAAGCAGGCTCACAGCAGAGGAGCCTGATGTGGGGCTCGATCCCGTAACACCGGGATCACGCCCTGAGCCGA
>NW_023235066.1:0-999 GCF_002007445.2 Ailuropoda melanoleuca | reverse complement strand
TCACTTCTGGAATTTCTTTCTTACTTTGATGTGAAGCACACCTGGTGCATGAGACCAGACCAAAAGAAAAACTGAGCTGGTGATCCCAAAGGGTCATCTGCCCTTCGATGGAAGGACAAAAACCAGTACTAATTTCTGCCTCGCTCCCTGTGCTGGGCGAGCAAAGCTGTCCGGACACGTGCCTGCTTGCGTCTTCGCCACACTATTCTCCGTCCTCAGGAGCAGTCCTCAAGAGCGGCCGAGTTCATCCTGGCCGCTGAAGACGGAAACGCTCTGATCTCTTGGTCCTCTCCACGAATCCAGTTATCCTCACCCCCGATTTTCAATTTCCCCGGGACTCACCGAGCCATAGTGGACTGTGTGTGCGCGTGAACATCAGGCCTGGCAGAGCGGACGTGGGCGGGGCTGTGCCCGTGAAACCCACCTGCAACGCTCTGATGGCTTATTTTTCATACCAGATTTTCAGAGTAAGCTCTTTAAGATTCATCTCCCTATTTATGCCATAAACACTTTCATTCCTGAAACCTTTCCCGAGGACGGTTCTATGCAGTGCCCTTTTAGCAGAAGGCCCTGCAGCCTAAGCAGTTTTGGTCACAATATCAAATGCACTGATTAAATTAAAAGGACGCCTGTGAGTTTCTCCTTTGTTTCTTATGAAATGCTCCAATAAATAGGTTAAATTATCTGTATCTGAAGGAGAAGCTAGTGCTGTCTCTCGTTGGCTTCCTTCTCTATTACACTGCTGTAACAGAAACCGACCTTCATCTCATACAGTGTCCCTCGTCCAATTAACAACCTCACGGCACCAAAATTCTTCTAATTAACCAGTACCTATGACTTACCCAAAAAGTCACCCAGTTCATTTACCAGCCCTGTGTACTTGCACACTTTTCTTAGGCCTCCTCTAACTCAATACCAGAGAGCAGAAAAGTTGTTTTCTGAAGCACTGGGTTATTTATTGGTAGTTTTTTCTGGTAACTTCCTGTAGCTTGTCGGAGC
>NW_023235065.1:0-999 GCF_002007445.2 Ailuropoda melanoleuca | reverse complement strand
AAAAAAAGGGAAGTTCTGCTTTAAAAGAATTACTTCCACACTGAATAGATTGAAGGAGGGCAAGAATAGAAAGAACTGACCAGTTAGAAGATTATTCAGATAATAGTGGCTTTGGGCCAGAATGTATGTGTCTCAGGGGCAGGGGTTGATGGATACAGGGAGAAATGGTCAAAATTTCCATATATTTTGGAGATTTACCAGGCAGAATTCCCTGATGGATTAGTCGGTGTTGTTCAAGAAAGAAAGGTTCCAGAATTTCAGCCTAAGCAGACAGGTTGAGGCTGCCATTTCTTGAAGTGGGAAAAGATTTATAAGGAAGACAATTGGTGGTAAAATCAAAACTTCCATTTTAGACATCATACTAAATAGATTGATGACTTTGACATGGTATTACAAAACCCAAGGGATTGACTTAGGTTAGGAAAAATGGATAGAAATGAAAGGAAGAAAGATAATCATGTTTGAAGATCCAAAGTGAGAGATGGAAGACAGTGAGGCTTATAATGGGATCTGAATGGGAAGGATCCCATAGAATAGTAATGAGAATTAAAACTGGAAATAAATAACCAGGCTTGAAATGCTAAGATGAACATTTGCTAGTTGACTGGCAATAGTTAAGATTTTCAGAACAAGTTGATTTGAGCTAAGGATCTTAACATTTAACACATTATATTGGGTTAACTGTGTCTCTGCTTTGTTTTCCCGGTAAACTATGAGCCCACCCTGTATTTTATTCACCATTGTATGACCACTGCCTAACACAATGCCTGGCACATGGCCTGTACTCAATGATTGTTTGCAGAAGGAGATTGAAAAGAAATGGCTTGTGCCTAAACAGGACCTCTCATTGAAATTATAGGTTTCCTGTGTCTACTCTAAATTCAAACCACTTAACCTGCAGAGCATTCAGGGTTACTGAGAAAGCTCCAGGTATCTGTCTTAGTACAGCAAAGAAGGGTAACACTCACTTCCCACAATCTGAAAACAACTGTTAGTATC
>NW_023235064.1:0-999 GCF_002007445.2 Ailuropoda melanoleuca | reverse complement strand
GGGTACTTCACACTAGATCTTAGCCAAAAAGCTGGCAAGCAATTGTAGGGAAGCTCAGTACCCCACCATCAACAATGGATAGATCATTCAGTCAGAAAAATCAACAAGGAAACACTGGAATTGAGCAACATTTTAGAAAAAATGGACCTAATAGACATGTACAGGACATTCCATCTAACAGCAGCAGAATACACATTCTTCTCAAGGGCACATGGAAAAATCTCCAGGGTAGGTCATGCCATAAGTCACAAAACAGATCTTAGCAAATTTAGGAAGACTGAAATCATACCAACTATGTTCTCTGAACACAGTGGTATGAAACTGGGAATTGGCAACAAGAGGAAAGTGAGATCTACCAGTTGTGGAAGCTAAATAACACACTTCTAAACAGCCATTTGGTCAAAGAAGAAATCAAAAGGGAAATAAAAATTGTCTCAAAACAAAAGAAAATGAAAACACAGCATATCAAATACTGTGGAATACAGCAATAGCAGCTCTGAGAGGAAAGTTTATAGCTATAATTGCCTACAATAAGAAATTAGAAAGGTCTCAAACAAACGACCTAACTTTATGCCTCAAGGAAATAGAAAAAGAAGAAAAAAATAAGCTCCAAGTTAGCAGAAGGAAGGAAATTATAAGGATCAGAGCAGAAATAAATGAAATACAGACCAGAAGAACAATAGAAAGGATCAACAAAACTAAAAGCTGGTTCTCTAAAAAGATAAAACAAAATTGGCAAATCTTTAGCTAAACTAACTGAAGAGAGAAGACTCAAATAAATAAAATTAGAAATGAAGAAGAAGACATTACAACTGACACTATAAAAATAAAAAGGATCATGAGCAACTAAGGTGAAGAATTATATGGCAAGAAATTACGTAACCTAGAAGAAATGGATACATTGGTAGAAGCACGCAATGTACCAAGACTCAATCAGGAAGAAATAGAAAAATCTGGACAGACAAATAATAAGTAAAAAGATTGAATTAAAAAAAAAAA